>NC_057419.1:10054286-10197169 GCF_019320065.1 Cervus canadensis
CCCACATCTTATCATAAAGCCACCATCACTTTGTCTCTTGTGTGAGGCTCTCACTAATTTACTGATGCACTTCACATGTTACAAGAAATGTTTAGAGGTGTTTAAAATAATTACTGACTTGTGAGTACGATTTACTCCTTCCTCGGGGGTTATTAAGGGAGAAAGTCAACTTGTTCTAAGACTTTCCTTTTAAGGAAATGTCCTTAAAAAAAAAAAAAAACACCTGTGGGATGCCCCAGGTGGTCCAGTGGTTAGAACTTCTGTTTCCAACGCAGAGGGTGTGAGAGCTGAGATCGGAGAGGTCAGATCCCTGGTCGAAGGGCTGAGATCCCATATACCTCATGGCCAAAAAGCTAAACCAGAAGCAGTATTGTAATCAATAAAGTCTCTGAAAGTGGTCCATGTCCAAAAAGGGCTTCCATGGTGGCCCTGATGGTAAAGAACCCACCTGCTACTGCAGGAGATGTAAGAGATGGGGGTTCGATCTCTGGGTCGGGAAGATCCCCTGGAAGAGGGCATGGCAACCCACTCCAGTATTCTTGCCTGGAGAATCCCATGGATAGAGGAGCCTGGTGGGCTACAGTCCATGGGGTTGCAAAGAGCTGGACATGACTTAGGGACTAAACAACATGTCAGAAGAAAAGAGAATACTTAAAAATAACAAAAGAAAACACAAAAAACCTGTCCCAAAAAAACATTGGTGTTTTCTTATGTAGTTTTTCCCTCCTGCCTAAGAAGTATATGGGGCTTCCCTAGTGGCTGAGTGGTAAAATAATCCGCCTGCCAGTGCAGGAGATTTAAGAGACCCAGGTTTGATCCGTGGGTTGGGAAGATGCCCTGGAGAAGGAAATGACAATCTGCTCCAGTATCCTTGCCTGGAGAATCCCATGGACAGAGGAGCCTGGTGGGCTACTGGTCCACGGGGTCCCCAAGAGTCGGACACGACTTAAGGACTCAGCAACATGAAGGATGCAAGCTGTTGGTCTTGGGGCTTTTTTTTTTTTTTCCCTCCAGTCCCCAAATCGCCTCTTGTTTTCTGGTGGCACTACCCTAGACCGTTTAGGGAAATGGAGGTGAACGGGATCGAACAGATGTATCTTGACGGTCGCGCAGAGAGGCCCTAGCGGGTGTCAGCCCACAGGCGTCCGAAGCTGAGCTGGGCCCCGAGGGCGGGGGTTTCCGCTGGCTCTAAGCTCGCCGCCCCTGTGGTCTGTCCCCTCAGGCAAGTGGCACCTGGGCATCAGCTGCCACGACCGCGGCGACTTCTGTCACCACCCGACCAGCCACGGCTTCGACTACTTCCACGGGCTGCCCTTGACCAACCTGCGTGACTGCAAGCCGAGGGGAGGCACCGTGTTCGCCCCGGCCATCCGGCTGCTGGTCTTCGTGCCCCTGAGGCTCATCACCGTGGCCCTGCTGACCCTGGCCTCGCTCAAGTGGGTGGGGCTCATCCGGACGCCCCGCTGCGTCTTCCTCGGCCTCCTCCTCCTGGCCGCCCTGCTCATCGGCCTCCTGCTGGGCTTCATGTACTACTTCCGGCCGCTCAACTGCTTCCTGATGCGGAACCGTGACGTCACGCAACAGCCCCTGTCCTACGACAACCTCACGCAGAGGCTCACGGCGGACGCCGCACGCTTCTTACGTCGGTGCGTCGCCTCTGCCGGCCCGACGGTGCCCAGGGCGCGCGGGCGGTGCCGTCTCGGCGGTCTGGGCGGAGGTAGAGGGGGGACGGCGGGGGACCAAGGTGCCCGGCGAGCCACGATTCCAAGCGCCTGTGCTTGCCGGGGGGATGTCTCCAAAGGGCATGAGAGGGCATGCTTTGCAAAGGGGTGTGTGTGTATGTCGGGGAAGGGATCCTGATGCTGGGCAAGATGGAAGGCGGGAGGAGAAGGGGACGACAGAGGATGAGGTGGTTGGATGGCGTCCCTAACGCGATGGGCGTGAGTTTGAGCAAGCGCCGGGCGTTGGTGATGGACAGGGAGGCCTGGCGTGCTGCAGTTCATGGGGTTGCAAAGAGTCAGACACGACTGAGCGACTCAACTGACCGAGGCGGGGCTTGGGAGTTGCAATGCTGTGGGCTCCATCCTGCCAGGGTCGCTTTGGCAGATTCCGCCACCACCCCCCCCCCCACCCCATCCTGTGCAAATGAGTGTGTACGTGTGCTCAGTCGTGTCCGACTCTTTGCGACGCCATGGACTGTAGCCCACCAGGCTCCTCTGTCCGTGGGATTCTCCAGACAAGAGTACTGGAGCGGGTTGCCATTTCCTCCTCCAGGGGATCTTCCCCACCCAGGGATCGAACCCGGGTCTCCTGCTTTGATGGGTGGATTCTTTACCATTGCCTCACCTGGGAAGCCCCCTCTCTCAGGAACTCTTGCTGTGAAAAACAGAATTGTTCTGTTGGCTTTGAAACTTTAGGGGACATTCTGAGAGAGAAAGATGGAAACTCACTGTGAAAGTCAAACATTTCACCTTTTTTATTTTTAACTAATTAATTAATTTTAATTAGAGGCTAATTACTTTACAACATTGTAGTGGTTTTTGCCATACTTTTTTTTTTTTTTTTTTTTTTTTGATGCCTGTGCTAGCGCTCTGTTGTGGAGAGCGAGCTTTTCCTTGGTTGTGGTGCTGTGGTTTCTCTTTGTTACAGATCGCGGGCTATAGGTCCCAGGCTCAGTAGTTGTTGCTCAGGGGCTCGGTTGCCACGAGGCTTGTGGTCTCCTTACCAGCGATAGAACCGGCATCTCTTGCACCCCCCTGCATTTGCAGGAGAGTTGTTAACCACTGGACCTCCAGGGAAGTTCCTCTGTGGGTTTCTCCTCTTAGGGAAAGTTTCTCCTCTTGTTAAGCTGCCTGAAATAGAAAGTGGAAGTGTTAGTTGCTCAGCTGTGTCCAACTATTTGGGGGAACATTCCCGTGGAGGAGGGCATGGCCACCCACTCCAGCATTCCTGCCTGGAGAATCCCACGGACAGAGGAGCCTGGTGGGCTACAGTCCACGGGGTCGCAAAGAGTTGGCCACAACTGAGTGACTAACACACAGGTCCAACTCTTTGCGACTCCCAGGCTACATTTTTCTAGAAGGCAGCAAAAGCTTTTGAACTTTGGAAGACGTGCGTTTTACACTATCATCCCGTAAGAGGTCTCACATGTAGATGTTTAGCTGAAACAAACCTTTCCCGAAAGGAGTTGCTTCTTCTCAGAGGGATTGCTTCTGATGCTTTCTACCTGATTCCGTTTTCATTTTCTCAAACAATGATCTGGTCGTGACACTGAATTAGTATCGTGACTCAGCAAGGAGTCCCAGTCTGCATGGCTGACGAAGCTCTTATTACCTCCTGGGTTAACCTTACACTATTTTATAAATAAGAGAAAGGCCGTTCTGAAGTAGAGTGGTACTCTGGGGATGTCAGACCTACACATTTCAGCCAAAATACAACAGGCTCTTGCTTGAAAAACTTGCTGAAACAGTGAAACCTTCTCATGTCTGTCTCTGCTGCTGCTGCTGCTAAGTCGCTTCAGTTGTGTCCGACTCTGTGTGACCCCATAGACGGCATCCCACCAGGCTCCGCCGTCCCTGGGATTCTCCAGGCAAGAACACTGGAGTGGGTTGCCATTTCCTTCTCCAATGCACGAAAGTGAAAAGTGAAAGTGAAGTCACTCAGTTGTGTCCAACTCTTAGCGATCCCATGGACTGCAGCCCACCAGGCTCCTCCGTCCATGGAATTTTCCAGGCAAGGGTACTGGAGTGGGGTGCCATTGCCTTCTCCGTGTCCGTCTCTACTCACCGGAAATCTCCCAGAAACCTGCTGGGAGGAGATGAATGTTACACTGCTCCTTATAAAATGACAGGTTTCAGGAATGACACTCAACTTCAAGGGTGAGTCACTCTTTTGCAGCACCTGGTATTTTGACACAGATGATTGAAACTATATGATATGTGAATATTCATACGACTAGAAAGAATTTTAATGGATTCCTCAGCGTATGATCTTGAGAGGGGATCAAAAAACATTTGATTAGCCCGAGGGTATTGAACCTCAACCAGTTTATCTTTTTAAACTTTTTACATTTTATTTACTTTTAAATTGAAGAAGAGTTGATTTGCAATGTTGTCTTAGTTTCAGGGGTATGACAAAAGTGATTCAATTTTGTATGTAACGTATAGATAGATAATACTTTATAGATTCTTTTCCATTGTAGGTTTATTATAATTGAATATAGTTACCTGTGCTGTGGGCAGTAGGTCCTTGTTGCTTATCTATTTCATATGTAATAGTGTGTGTATCTGTTAATCCCAAACTCCTAATTTCCCCCAACCCCCACTTTCTGCTTTGTAACCAACCATACATTTGTTTTCTATGTCCTTCAGACTATTTCTGTTTTGTAAATAAGGTCACTTGCACTGTTTTTTTTTAGATTTCACAAGTGATATCATAATTGTCTTTCTCTGTCTGACTTAACTTCACTAAGTATGATCTTCTCTAGGTCCATCCATGTTGCTGCTAATGGCATTATATCATTCTTTTTTATGGCTGAGTAATATTTCCATATTCTTTACCAGTTCCTCTGTGGATGGACATTTAGGTTATTTCCATATCTTGGCTTTTCTAAATAGTGCTGCTATAAACATTAAGGTGTATATATCTTTTATAATGATGGGTTTGTCCAGAAAACCATGCCCAGGAGTGACATTTCTGGATCATGTGATAGTTTTATTTTTAATTTTTTTAAAGGAATGTCCATGTTGTTCTCCATAGTGGCTGCACAAATTCACATTCCCACCAACAGTGTAGGGGGGTTGCCTTTCTCCTGCATTTATTATTTGTAGACTTTTTGTTTGTCTGTTTAACTTTTTGCCATGCTGCATGGCATGTGGGATATAAGTTTCCCGACCGGGGATCAAACCCACACCTCCTGCATTGGAGGCACAGAGTCTTAACCACTAGACCACCAGGGAAGTCTCTGTTTGTAGACTTTTTGATGCTGGCTGTTCTGACTGGCATCAGGTAAGTACCTCATTGCAATTTGAGTTTACATTTCTCTAATAGTTAGTTGTCCAACCAGTTTATCTTGGTTTTACTGAGGTTTCTGCAATTTTCTTCCAGAACTCAACATGTAGGATATTCTAGCAAAACCATAGTTGGTGGTTGTGGGTACTGAGTTATTTTTAAAGGGTTTTTTCTTCAAAGGGGGTGATTCCAATGCATCAGTTTGGCCAGAAAGTTCATTTTGGATTTTTCTGTGACATCTTAGGCTTCCCTGATAGCTCAGTTGGTAAAGAATCCGCCTGCAGTGCAGGAGACCCCACTTCGATTCCTGGGTCGGGAAGATCTGCTGCAGAAGGGATAGGCTACCCACTCCAGTATTCTGGGGCTTCCCTTGTGGCTCAGACGGTAAAGAATCCGCCTGCAATGTGGGAGACCTGGGTTCCATCCCTGGGTTGGGAAGATTCCCCTGGAGAAGGGAATGGCTACCCGCTCCAGTATTCTGGCCTGGAGAATTCTATGGACTGTATAGTGACATCTTAATGAAAAACCCAAATGAACCCAAATACCTGTTGCCCATGTTGGAGTAATATTAGTGAAAAACCTGCCATGTCTGTGCCATGGTGCCCTTCATAAGAAACTTCTCATGTGCATTATCTGAAGACTGAAAGATTTAAAAAGCATCTAGGTTAACTGCTTTCTCATTTTTTTTTAATTTCTTTTTTCTCTCTGAGCTGTATTCATTAAAAACTTTTAAAATTAATTTTGAAATATAGTTATGCAATATAATGCTAAGTGTCGGGCGTACAACATGGTGATTTTCCATTTAAATACGTTATGAAACAATGACCATAATAAGTCTAATAAAGTTATGTCCCAATAAAAGTTATTATTGCAGTAAAAAAGAAGCATCTAGGTAAAACCACTTTTGGGTAACATGGTTCTCTCTATTAGAGAAGATATCTAATTGCTTTGCTGAATTGTTGGATTTAAGAATCTTGAGAGAATCGTCTTAATATGGCACCAGAGAACCATAATGAGTGGTGACACTACCACATTTATAAAAACTTTTTTCAAGGATCTGAAGGCACATAAATGTGTTATTTCTTTCACCAGAATATCCTGACAAATTTAGGCAGCTCTTACCACCTTTATGGGGCTTCTGTGTTGGCTCAGTGGTAAACAATCTGCCTGCCTATGTAGGAGACATGGGTTCAATCCCTGGGTCGGGAAGATCCCCTGGAGAAGAAAATGGGAACTCACTCCAGTATTCTTGCCTGGAAAATCCCGTGGACGGAGGAGTGTGGTGGGCTGCAGTCCATGGGGTCGCAAAGGATAGGACACGACTTCACAACTGAACAACTACCTTTATGACATGTATATTCAGGGCTAGTCAGTAACAGAAGGATAACATACTAGCACAGACAGTGTTTGTGAAATTTATTCAGATTCTTTTGAGTCCAGATTTTCCGATCGACCCCAGTGCCTTCTTTCCATGCATTGATGTAGAGGACAGTTTGTGGGTATACAACTTGCCCTGGGTTCCATTCGTCAAAGGCTATGAGGAAAATGATTCACACTTTCATTGCTAAAATTTATATTCTCTCTCTGAGCCTCATGGCTGGAATGATTTATCAGTCAGTCAGTTCAGTTCAGTCACTCCGTTGTGTCCGACTCTTTGCGACCCCACAGACCGCAGCACGCCAGGCCTCCCTGTCCATCACCAACTCCTGGAGCTTGCTCAAACTCATGCCTATCGAGTTGGTGATGCCATCCAACCATCTCATCCTCTGTCGTCCCCTTCTCCTCCTGCCTTCAATCTTTCCCAGCATCAGGGTCTTTTCCAGTGAGTCAGCTCTTCCCATCAGGTGGACAAAGGATTGGAGTTTCAGCTTCAGCATCAGTCCTTCCAATGATTTATAGTCAAGCATTTGTTTTCGAGATGCTGACTTGAGATGTGAAGCCTCTGATGACAGGGGCGCCAGGGGCTGATGCTTTCATGGGTTTGTGATGGTCCCAGGTGAGTCGTGCCCCTGCATTACAAACATGTGTTTCCAAGTCGAGGAGAGTGATGCTGTGGAATATATAACCATGCACTTCACGACCCCTCACCCTAACTTACTCTTTTAGGGATAGAATTTGTCTTGGGAAGATGCTTCTCCTGTTAGGGACGTAGTTTATCAGCTCTTTGTGTGTTGTTTTGTGTGGTTTTTTTTTTTGGCCGCCTTGCGCCTTAGTTGTGGCATGTGGGATCTTTCCTTGTGTTGGGTGAGCTGGGTACTTGTGGACCTTAGTTGCTCCGCAGCCTGTGGGATCTTAGTTCCCTGACCGGGGATCCAACCCATGTCTCCGGCTTTCAAAGATGGATTCTTAACTACAGGACCGCGAGGGAAGTCCCACACCATATGTTTTCAGCTTGATAAGTCACAGGTCATCATAAACACATTTTGTTTTCATTCTGTTGCTTAGCTGTGTCCGACTCTTTGCAACCCCACGGGCTATATAGCCCACTGGCGTCCTCTGTCCATGGGATTCTCCAGGCAAGAGTCCTGGAGTGGGTTGCCATTCCCTTCTCCAGGGGCTCTTCCAAATCCAGGGATCAAACTCAGTTGGTCTCTTGCACCTCCTGCAGTGGATTCTTTACCACCGAGCCACCAGGGAAACCCAAAACACACTTAACTTAATTAACAAGAAATCCTCGTTGCTCTGACAGGCAGGAGTGACTTGTAGATTTCTTAGAGATCCTTAACTCTCCTTACCTGTCCTGAAGAAGGGTCCTTCATTCATTGTAGGTTTCTACCCGGTTATGACTCTGTTCCGTGGTGTATAAAATAGATCGAGGTTGGGTGCCCACCTAGGGGCATGTTCAGTTTTTAGTAGATACTGGTTAGTTACACATCAGGCGCTGTGCATATACACATATTCTAGGGCACATTTCATACCCATCACCTCTTTTTTTTGATTATAATTTTTTTGGCTGGACCAGGTCTTAGTTGAGGCACGTAGCATCTTCGATCTTTAGTTGGGGCATGTGATCTTTAGTTGAGTCATGCACACTCTTAGTTGCAGTGTGTGGGATATAGTTCCCTGACCAAGCAGCAAACAAACCCAGCCCCCCTGCATTGGAAATGCGGAGTGTTAGTCACTGGACCGCCAGGGGAAGTCCCCTCCCTCACCTCTTACCTGGTACAAAACGATGCTGGGAGATGAGGGACCAGAGGTCTTCTTGTGGAGGAATCTGAGGCTCAGAAGTTGAGAGTGATAGCCAAAGCCACACAAGCACACGGTCCATAGAGGATTAAAGCGCACATCTAACTCGCTGAGGGCTCTCCCGAGTGGCCTGTAACACGCTTGATGCCTTCTCTGCTTCTGCAGTGACTGCAGACTTTCCAACAAGGTCTGAGTGTGGATTATTTGGAAGAATTCAACACCCGACAAAATTCAACACCCCTGCTCCAAATGGATGAGGCCAGGTCCCAGTCCCCAAAAGGGGACCACACCTGGGAATTCTTTGATAAGCTCATGTTTATAGTCCAGTCCTTAGGGCTTCCTAGGTGGTGCTAGTGGAAAAGAACCTGCCTGCCGGTACAGGAGACGTAAGTGTTTGCAGGTTCAGTCCCTGGTTTGGGAAGATCCCCTGGAGGACGGCATGGCAACCCACTCCCGTATTCTTGCCTGGAGAAGCCCATAGACAGAGGAGCCTGGTGGGCTACAGTCCATGGGGGTCACAGAGAGTCGGACAAAGATTAAACAATTTAGCACAGCACAGCACAGATATCTATATGTGGAGAGACATAAATCATCTGTCCGAGAGACAGAAATCTCAGACATATAAAATATCTCAGCTATATCTACATAAATATCTATATACCTGTCTCTTTGTATATATGTTTTATGAAACACAAGACATATCTGAAAATGAGCTTCAGTGAAAATGGTTAGGATAAATTTTACTTCTCGTTATATACGCTAAAGATATATCAGAAGTAAAATACATCCTAACCATTTTCATTGATTATATAAATATTTAAAGTGTATAATGAGTAGTAAAATACATCCTAACCATTTTCATTGATTATAAAGTATATAATGAGAAGTAAAATATATACTAACCATTTTCATTGATTTTATATATATATATCTTTAAAGTGTATTAATGAGAGGTAAAATGTATACTAACCATTTTCACTGAAGCTCATTTCCGGATATGTCTTGTGTGGCCGCTTCTTTGGAGCAGAGGGATCTTGGGATGATTTTATTAGTTTAAATAAGAATGTTAGCCAAAAAGGAAGAGGGGCCATATTGATTTTAATTCACGGAGAGAAGAGTCAATCAGACGCAAGGTTAAGGGCAACACACGGGGACATACACACACGTGTTTGGAAGTGGAAAGTGAAAGTTGCCCAGGCATGTCCAACTCGTTGCGACCCCATGGAGTATACAGCTCATGGAATTCTCCAGGCCAGAATCCTGGAGTGGGTAGCCTTTTCCTTCTCCAGGGGATCTTCCTAACCCAGGGATCAAACCCAGGTCTCCCACATTGCAGGTGGATTCTTAACCAGCTGAGCTATCAGCGAAGCAACAGAAGTGGGTAAATAAATAAAGACTTCTCTTGTTAGTTTGCCAACAAAGGTCCATCTAGTCAAGGCTATGGTTTTTCCAGTGGTCATGTATGGATATGAGAGTTGAACTGTGAAGAAAGCTGAACGCCGAAGAATTGATGCTTTTGAACTGTGGTGTTGAGAAGACTCTTGAGAGTCCCTTGGACTTCAAGGAGATCCAACCAGTCCATCCTAAAGGAAATCAGTCATGAATATTCACTGGAAGGACTGATGTTGAAGCTGAAACTCCAATACTTTTGGCCACCTGATGCAAAGAGCTGACTCATTTGAAAAGACCCTGATGCTGGAAAAGATTGAAGGCGGGAGGAGAAGGGGACAACAGAGGATGAGATGGTTGGATGGCCTCACCGACTCGATGGACATGAGTTTGAGTAAACTGCGGGAGTTGGTGAAGGACAGGGAGGCCCATCGGGTCACAAAGAGTCGGACAGGACTGAGCGACTGAACTGAACTGAGGTGTCTTGTTTCAGTAAGGTAGATGCTACTTGTCTTGTGTGTTTTCCTGGGACGATCCATCCAAGGGCCTACGCCCCTACACTCTGCTGTACCCATGCACCCCAAACCTTTTAGGGCCCTCTTGAGTGGTTGGCATCCTTCACTCAACCATAGTGCCTCTCGCTGCTTCCAGAGCAAGTCATGATGAACCCGCGGGCTATGTGGTCCTCACCTGCAATGTCCCCAGAGACAGCCTGTGAGGACCCTTGCATCCACTTAACCAGGGCCTCCTCCAGAGAGGAAGGAGGGGAGCTGAGAGTGGACAGTGACTCTAATCAGTTTGTCGTGAGTCCGTCTTCTCTGCCCAGGGACCCAAGGGGCCTCGGGTAAGACTTGGAGGAGGCAGAAGAAGATGACAAAAAACAAGAGGAAGAGGAGGAAGTGGGAGACAAGAAGAAGGAAGAGAAGAAGGAGGAGAAGGAAAAAAAATCAAGAAGATGAAGCAGAAACAGGAGGAGAAGAAAAAGTAAAACCAGAGGAAGCATTTGGAACTCACGCTTCTTACTATCAACTGGCCTCTTGCAACAGCTTCAATGGCTACTTCTTTCCCAAGTGGTGAAGAATCCGCCTGCAACGCGGGAGACCTGGGTTCAGTCCTTGGGTGGGGAAGCTCCCCTGGAGAAGGGCGTTGCAGCCCACTCCAGTCTTCTTGCCTGGTGCATCCCAGGGACAGAGGAGCCTGGCGGGCTACAGTCCATGGGGATCGCAGAGAGTCAGCCACGACTTAGCGACTAACACTTTCTTTCCTATTGCCTGAAGCATAAAGACATTTGACTTTTTTTTTTTTTTTGGTTTTCAACAGACGTTCGATACCTTCCAGTCTCTGGGTTAGAATACTTAACAAATGAATGCCGGGTGATTTAAAACCGGAAACATCAAAGGATTTTCCACCGCTGTGTTCTGGGGGCGGAAGTGGGCACCTATGGCTGAACTCCGGCACTTTGAGGTTCAGATGGGCGTGCTAGGGTCAGCCCCATCATGGATGATGTCCATAGTCGAGTCCTCAGAGTCTACTTGTGGGTGCAAAGCCATATAGGCTCTATTGCAGCAGTCCCCAAACCTTTTCCGCCCCCCGGGGGCCGGTTTCATGGAAGACAGTTTTTCCAGGGACTGGGGGCCGTAGAGTGGTTTGCGGATGCCTCACGCGTGTTTCCTTCATTGTGTAGTTTATTTCTATTGTGATTGCGTCGGCTCTACCTCAGATCATCAGGCACTAGACCCTGGATGCTGGGGACCCCTGATCTGTAGGAATAATACAGAGTCGCAGGCAGGGCTGTCTGTGAAAGGGTCCTCTCACAGACAGAGCCCGTCGGGACAGTTGACAGATGAGACTGTTCTGGGGAAGCTAAGGTTCTTGTTGTAGGTGGAGGGACGCCCGCAGAACTGAAAATCAGAGCATTATCTGAAATCTCGTTACACAGGCTGACCTTGAGACCCGGGGATCTGTATCTTCTCCCTCTGTTTTTGTGGGGAAGAGGTGGCTGGCCTGGTTTTCCTGTCCTCATTTTTTTTTTTTAATTATTATTATTATTTTTAACTTTTAGTTTTTGGGTGCACCATCTAGCAGAAGGTATCTTAGTTGCCTGACCAGGGATTGAACCCAAACTGTTTGCATTGGAAGCATGGAGTTCTTAATCACCTGGATCACCAGGGTAGTCCATCCTGTCTTCCTTTTCATGTTTAACATGTATCTTCATTGTTCTGTGGTTCTGAAAATGGCGTGAGCTACTCTGAAAAACATGAAAGCAGTATAAAGATGTAAAAAAGCTGGGGAGTTTAAATTGTTGGCAGGGTTTGCTCCTCAAGTATTGGGCTTCCTATAAGAGTGTGTGTGTGTGTTTGCGCGTGTGGCCACTCAGTCATGTCCAACTCTGTGGCCCCGTGGACTGCAGCCCACCAGGCTCCTCTGTCCTTGGGATTCTCCAGGCAGGAATACTGGGGTGGGCTGCCATGCCCTCCTCCAGGGGATCTTCCCCACCCAGGGATCCAACCCGGGTCTCCTGCATTGCAGGCAGATTCTTTACCCCTGTTGCCACTGGGAAGCCCCATTAGTGGTATCCTTCAGGCAGTGTAAAAATCTATATAGATAATTTTTGGTTTTAAAAACTCAACAGTTTTCTAGTGGTTAAGACTTTGCCTTCCAAGCCAAGGGGTGTGGGGTGAGATCCCTGGTCAGGGACCGCTGATCCCACATGCTCCGTGACCAGGAGAAAAAAAAATCACAACATAAATCAGAAGCAATATTGTAGCAAAGTCAATAAAGACATTAAAAATTGTCCACATCAAAAAAAAAAAAATCTGTTAAAAGTGTATTCTGAGGTGTGTTGGAATGAAGAGCCTGGGAAACCATGCTTTGAAGAGCTCGGGTTATGTCTCCGCCATCGACCACTTCCGTATCTGAACAGCAAGGCTTGGGGGGTCGTGGCTCAGACACTGGCAGATTTATGGAAAGCGCTCGCACACACTGACGCACGGCAGGAACTTTGCACGATCTCTCCAGGAGTGGGTTCTGCCCACCGCCAGCTTGAAGGTCACGCTCCTCGTCTGTATCCATCGTCTGATACGATCGGTCACGGCACTTTAAGCAGCTCAGACCAACCAACTCTGAATGGCCTCCTCTGGACTTTGGGTGGCCGATGGCAGGGCATGGTCCATCCTGGCTTGATATTCTGAGTGCCTGGTGCCGCGTGGGCGGAGTTAGTTGCCAGAGGCTTCGGTGGATGAAATGAACAATGGGACATGTCCATCTGCGAGTGCAGAGAGTGTTGGTCACCTAAACTCCGGCTGGCTGGCTGTTGTTATCGCTGTCTGGTTTATGGCTGTGGTTCAGTCGCTCAGCCGTGTCCGACTCTTTGCGACCCCGTGGGCTGCAGCACGCCAGGCTTCCCTGTCCTTCACTGTCTCTTGGTTTACACCTTAGTCCGATTGCCAGCTTTCGATGGCCTTCGGAAGCCATCCATCAGTCAGTCAGTCAGTTCAGTCGCTCACTTGTGTCCGACTCTTTGTGACCCAATGAATTGCAGCATGCCAGGCCTCCCTGTCCATCACCAGCTCCCGGAGTTTACTCAAACTCATGCCCATCGAGTCGGTGATGCCATCCAGCCATCTCATCCTCTGTCGTCCCCTTCTCCTTCTGCCCCCAATCCCTCCCAGCATCAGGGTCTTTTCCAATGAGTAGACATCTGTATTTGCATTCCGATTATTCCCGATGCTGATACAAATGGGAACGCTCAGTGATTAATAAAGCTCAGACTCTCAGAAGAGGTTGCTTTGCCTGGTGGCTCAGATGGTAAAGAAACTGCCCGAAATGCGGGAGACCCAGGTTCAATCCCTGGGTCGGGAAGATCCCCTGGAGGAGGGCATGGCAGCCCACTCCAGTATTCTTGCCTGGAGAAGCCCATGGACAGAGGAGCCTGGTGGGCTGCGTACAGTCCATGGGGTTGAAAGAGTCGAACATGACGTAGTGACTATGTCAACAAATTTCAATGGGATGAATCAGCAGGTAGGGAATCTGCCTGTAATGCAGGAGACACAGGAAGACACGAGTTTGATCCCTGGGCCGGGAAGATCCCCTGGAGGAGGAAATGGCAACCCACTCCAGCATTCTTGCCTGGAGAATCCCATGGACAGAGGAGCCTGGCGGGCTATGGTCCATGAGGTTGCAGAGTGGGAGAGTCGGACACGATTGACACTTTCTCAAAAGACGAATAAACTATGCAAGACCTTTGTGCCGGGCAGGAAAAGAATTACACTGTAGCTGCCTTCCTGCCTGGATTTCACTCCCGCCTGAGGACAGGGTGTAAATATTTGTGATTCTGAGATTGGCATGATCCTGGGTTGCTGGCAAGGTGCAGAGAGCCGCCTTCTGTATTTGTAACAAATAGAGAGAGGGCGTGTAGCAGCCGAAAAGTTCTGTCTCTTCACACAGCCTTCGTGGCTGGACGCAATAAATTTTCAAAAGAGTTGTTTACTGAAGTGCTTCAGCTAATAAAAAAAAAAAAATGGAGTGAAGCTGTTATGGGGAGAACTCCCTCCTGCCAGCTTGCTCAATTGTTCATTTAGTTTTCAAGGTCATAGAGAGGAAGAGAGATGGGACTGTGAGGGTCTTTTCCTGCCATCTCTCTGAAAGGACAGCTGAGCATAGGTTTCTAAAAGAAAGTGCAAGTCACTCAGTCTTGTCCAACTCTTTGCAGCCCCATGGATTGTGCAGTCCGTGGAATTCTCCAGGCCAGAATACCAGAGTGGGTAATTTAGTCGCTCAGACATATCCAACTCTTGCAACCCAATGGACTGTAGCCCGCCAGGCTCCTCTGTCCATGGGATTCTCCAGGCAAGAATACTGGAGTGGGTTGCCTCTCCTGTGTCCAGGGGATCTTTGTTCTTCCCAGCGAGCAAGCTGTCCATCACACCCGAGGATGTGAGCAGGGCAGAATGACTGATCTGTCCAGCCTACATTCCCCAGGCTCCACTGATGACACCTCTGTTGCCAGGGGGGAAATCCTCACGGTTGGATTTCATTTTTGCAAGATGGATATTTCTTTTCCACTTTTAACCCAGGGGGGAAATCCTCACAGTTTGATTTTTCACTTTTGCAAGCTGGATATTTCCCTTCTTCTTTTTTTTAACCAAGGTGGGGGAAATCCTCACAGTCTGATTTTACTTTTGCAAGCTGGATATTTCTCTTCTTCTTTTTTTTTAACTAAGGGTGGGAAATCCTCACAGTCTGATTTTATTTTTGCAAGCTGGATATTTCCCTTCTTTTTTTTTTTTTTAATCAAGGGAATAAGCGTTTTCACTTTCAGGATTAAACAGCAATAACAAACGGCATCGAACGTGTTTATTTTGCCCTTGACTTTTTTTTTTTTTTTCAGCAATACCAAGACCCCTTTCCTGCTTGTCATGTCTTTCCTCCACGTGCACACGGCTCTCTTCTCTTCGAAGAACTTTGCCGGCAAAAGTAAACACGGCGCCTATGGGGATGCCGCTGAGGAGATGGATTGGAGCGTTGGTATGTATCCCTGCATCTTCCGTCTGTGGGCTTCCCGGGTCTTCAGTCTGCACGTCAGACATGGCTGAGACTTTTCCTGCCTCCTAGCTTATTTCTGCTGAGAGTCTGCCTGTGTGTCTGATACCATCAGAGACAGCACGCGCTTCTTTTTTTTTGTTTTGTTTTCTGTGTTCCAAAAAAAAAGTCACCAAACACTAAGTGTGGCGGGTAAAGTGAAAGTGTCAGTCGCTCAGTTGTGTCCGACTCTTTGCGACCCCATGGACTGTAGCCCACCAGGCTCCTCCATCCGGGGGATTCTCCAGGCAAGAATACTGGAGTGGGTAGCCAATTTCCTCCTCCAGGGGATCTTCGCAACTCAGGGATCAAACAACAGGTAAACAGTATATATATATATATTTTTCCCCCAATTACTTTTATTAGTTGGAGGCTGATGACTTTACAATAATGTAGTGGTTTTTGCCATACATGGACATGAATCAGCCATGGGTGTACATGTGTTCCCCATCCCGATCCCCCCTCCCACCTCCCTCCCCATCCCATCCCTCCGGGTCATCCCAGTGCACCAGCCCCGACCACTTGTCTCATGCGTCCAACCTGGACTGGCGATCTGTTTCACACTTGATAATATACATGTTTCAATGCTGTTTTCTCAGATCATCCCACAACCAGCATATTAAAAGCATCTTAACCCCGGGTGTGGTTGAGGTTGCCGACGGATACAGCGCCAGGGAGTCTGGGTCTGTGGGCTGGTGATCAAAGAGATGAATGAAGGACAAAGAGTCAACATTTATTCGTTCCTCCCGTTACGCTCTTTTTATGTATTTATTTTAATTTTTGGCTGCTCTGGGTCTTCATTGCTGGGTGAGTGAGGGCTGCTCCCTAATTGAGGGTCACGGGCATCTCATTGCGATGCCTTCAGTAACCTTTCGGAGAGGGCAATGGCACCCCGCTCCAGTACTCTTGCCTGGGAAATCCCATGGATGGAGGAGCCTGGTGGGCTGAAGTCCATGGGGTCTCGAGTAGTCGGACACGGCTGAGCGACTTCACTTTCACTTTTCACTTTCATGCACTGGAGAAGGAAATGGCAGCCCACTCCAGTGTTCTTGCCTGGAGAATCCCAGGGACGGGGGAGCCTGGTGGGCTGCCATCTGTGGGGTCGCATAGAATCGGACACGACTGAAGCGACTTAGCAGCAGCAGCAGGAACCTTTCGGAGCGAGGAGTGTGGAGCTTGGGGTCAGCAGTTGCTGCATGCTGGCTTCGTTGCCCCGTGGCACGTGGCATCTTCATTCCCCGGCCAGGGATTGAACCCGAGTCCCCTCCCTGCACGGGAAGGCGGATTCTTAATCCCTGGACTGCCGGGGGATTCCCACCGCTGACTCTTTCAGCAGTTGAATCTGAGCAGCCCCTTGTCTCCGGCACAGTGGGGTACAGGGCAGGTTTGGGAGACAGAAGGCTGGCCCCGCAGTTACCGCTGTGGACAGTCTCGCTGCGGTGGCCTTGAGGTCGTCTTCTTCTGGGGATCCTATTAGCCCTCCCTGTGTCTCCTTCTCCTCCGGCTTGTGTCTTTCTTGCTGCTTCTACAAGGATGGCGGGGGTTCCCTGTCTCTCTCTCTGTCCCTCCTCCCTAAACGGGTTACCCTATTTCCTGAGAGACGTGGCTTGTTTTCCGGAGCAGCCCGAGAGACTTGCTAGTGAATTTTTCCTTTCCAGAAGATATTTTTTCAATGTGTGTTTCACTTGGCTGCATCGGGTCTCCCTTGTGACCCTTGCGATCTCAGCTGTGTCATCTGGGATTTTTTTGTTGTTGTTGTTATAGTGCGTGGATTTTCTAGTTGTGGGTGTGGAGACGCAGTAGTTGCAGCGAGTGGCCTCAGTTGCTCCACGGCATGTGGGATCTTAGTCCCCCAACCGGGGGATCGAAACCTGCGTGTCCCCTGCATCGGAAGGCAGATTCTTTACCACCGGACCTCCAGGGAAGTCCCTGAGGGGTTTCTGTGTAAACTGTGCCTTGCACCTCGACATGAAATCATGTTGACTGCGCTTTCTCTTGGGACTTTCCTGATGGCTCAGCGGCTGAAGAATCCGCCTGCAATGCAGGGAGACACGGGAGACCTGGGTTTGATCCTTGGAGCGGGAGGAACCCCCTGGAGGAGGCAATGGCGACCCGCTCCAGTATTCTTGCCTGGGAAATCCCGTGGTCAGAGGAGCCTGGCGGGCTGCAGTCCAGAGGGTTGCAGAGCTGGACACGGCTGAGTGTGCACGCCTGCGCTTTTCTCTTGCACAGCTAAGCAGCCTCCGGCCTTTTCTTCACAGTGCAGGGGAGGCCACAGTGTGTGGGTAAATCAGAGGGACTGAAAATCCGCGAGTTCTGAACTTCTCATTCAGTCCCTGCGTGGTCCAGCCATGTCTCGGGTGCTCAGGGCGTTGGCTCCTTCTGCACAAAATTGGACAAAAGTGAGTCAGCGGCACCGTCAACAGGCTGCTCAAGATTTTCGCCACATTTCCTTTTTTTTTTCCCCTCTTTTGCCCCTTCTGTCGTCCTTCGTTTCCTTGCTGTACCCTGAATTCAGCGTTTTTCTCATCGAGGTGTTTAGGAGATCCTCTAGAACGTGGCTGTAGAGTTTTCTTTCTTGCTTTGCGTCACGAGCACACGGAACCTGGTGAGGGTCACCGACCGTGACGATGACAAGAACAGCTTTTGTCTCGTTGTTTCATTTAAACCTTGGGAGGAGCATCGTCTTTTGGACAAGGTGACTGCAGCCCTATTCTAGCTTCTAGCTCTTCCCCTATCTGTGTGAACTTGACAGATGTCTTAAATCTCTGTGACTGATGAGTTCAGACGAAGCAACTTCTGAGTTTCTTTCTAGCCTTCTCTGTAATGCTCCCGGATAGCACAAGTGAGTCAAATGATGAACACGAACTGGGAAAAAGAAAGGCAGCCAGAACATTCTGCCTAATGGGATCGGTAAGAAGAATTCATTATACTCAGGGCTTTGACATACAGCTCATACAAGCCCACCTTCTTTCATTTTTGCTTCTTAAAATGTTGCATGTAAATTAGTTTACATTTTCCACACCTTAGTAGTGTAAATCAGTAGAATAGTCCTTCGTAGTGCGAGCCAGTAGAATATTTTATCTCTTTAATGAGTGTTGTATGTTAATGTATGCAGTTTTGTATCCAGCTCTCTGACGTGTCTTTGCTGGCAAGCAGGCTTTTGCTAGTATCATCACACGTATTGACTACTTTTTATTTAATTACATCAACACATATTCCTACCCTCACTCATTAAAAACAAGTCTAACTTCCAGTGTTTTTCTGCTATTCACCCGTCGTGAGTAAAATGAAGCATGTTTTTTGAATCTTTGAGATCTACAGTAGACCCTGGTATCATATTAATAGGTGGTTGTGTTCTTCGATTTTTTTTTTTTTTTGCCCCCAAAATAAAATCCTCCCCTTAAGCCATTACATTCATGGCTCAGGATGTTTCTGTTGTTTTACAAACTCAATACCTCTGAGCATTTTGAAGAATATGGCTTCTTTCCAGGAAGACCCTCTCTCTCTCACCGAGAAGGGGAGTCTGGGTGATTGTGTAATAAAATGACAGGGAGGTATCGGCTTAAAAGAAACGCCTCAAGCACCATGGGAGGCTGAGCTAGAAGCCATCAAGCAGACAGGCTGGAGCTCCGTCCTTTAGACTCTAAAATGCTCTAAAGTTTAGGGTGTTTTCTTTCTAAATGTTTGGACACAGCGTAACTATACAGAGCATACCTTTCCCCTCTGCGAGTTTCTCCATACCCGTAAAAGCATATTCATAAAGGATCCTTTCTTATTTAATGGTCCGCCACGGCCAATCTCACCCCACACTGTGTAGCTTGGACGGCTTTATCCTCAGCTGTGTGATCGCTGTTGCTTGTATTGTCATTACGACCCAGAAAGGACGGACCGCAGACATACGGTGTAAACTCTACACAACGGGTTGGTGTCGATGTTTAGTCGTTAAGTCTTTGTCGGACTCTTTGTGACCCCCTGGACTGTAGCCCGCCAGGCTCCTCTGTCCATGGGATTCTCCAGGCCAGAAGACTGGAGTGGGTTGCCATTTCCTCCTCGAGGGGAGTCTTCCCGACCCAGAGATGGGAACCCAACATCTCTTATAGCAGGTGGATCCTGTACCACTAAGCCCCCAGGGAAGCTCCGATGCGAGGCGGCTGGCAGTAAACGTCCACAAGGGTGGCCGAAATCCTGAAACTCTACCACCACTGTGCAATTTGAGAGGTGGGCAGTGTTCTACTGATCACGGTCTCTGTCTGCGAAGGGCGTGCCCTGCACCTGCTCTTGCCTTCACACGTGTCCCCTCCCTTTGTGATGTCAGCGGTCAGGGCAGTGTTCCTTTTCCATCAGAATGGTGTGCAGTCCTCAGCAAGACACAGGGAAAGGGTCATCACCTTTAATACATGCCATTGTGTGCCTAATATATGATAAGACCTTGGCTTAACGGAATGTAGGGGTTCCCAAGGGAGTTAAGGTCTGTACAGTCTTAAGCTGTGGTTTTTCCAGTGGTCATGTACAGATGCGAGGTTTGGACCATAAAGACGGCTGAGCTTGGAAGAATCGATGCTTTCGAACTGTGGTGTTGGAGAAGACTCTTGAGAGTCCCTTAGACTGCAAGGAGATCCAACCAGTCTATCCTAAAGGAAATCAGTCCTGGGTGTTCATTGGAAGGACTGATGCTGAAGCTGAAAGTCCAATCCTTTGGCCACCTGATGCGAAGAGCTGACTTATGTGAGAAGACCCCAGTGCTGGGAAAGATTGAAGGCAGGAGGAGAAGGGGACAACAGAGGATGAGATGGCTGGGTGGCATCACTGACTCGATGGACATGAATCTGAGCAAGCTCCGGGAGTTGGTGATGGACAGGGAGGCCTGGCGTGCTGCAGTCCATGGGGTCGCAAAGAGTTGGACGTGACTTAGCAACTGAGGAATAGCACCAAGGGAGTTAAGATTCTTCCAAGTGGTTTTGAAATGACCCAGAGGAAGGAGGAATGAATGAATGTCTGGATGGAGGTGCAGTTGACTCTGGAGAGGTTTAGGGACCAGTCCCCATATGTGGCCAGTGGCCTGCCTCACCGTTTCAGCAGGACACACTTTCTGGGGAAGCCTTTGGGCAGTTGCGGCTCTGTTGCCAAGTCTGATTTTCAACCCTAAGTAATTCCCCAGCAGCAAAGCTTTGGGGGAGGAACACGTGGATAACATGTTGCTAGGATGGGTGAAACAGGATAACTCTATTATTTTTTTTATTTAATTTAATTTTTTACTGAAATGTAGTTGATATATAATATCAGTTGCAAGTGTACCATGTAGTCATCAGTGACAGTTTTGAAAGGTTATACTCCATTTATAGTTATTATAAAATATTTCATACATTCCCCATGATGTGAGATACATCTTTATACCTTACTTTGTGCACGATAGTTTGTACTGAAAGAAGGCGTCTTTTTTTTTTAAAGTTACTGTGTTGATTCCTAGGGCTTCCCAGGTGGTGCTAGTGATAAAGAACCTGCCTACCAATGCAGGAGACATAAGAGACACAGATTCGATCCCTGGGTTGGAAAGATCCCCTGGAGAAAGGAATGGCAACCCACTCCAGTATTCTTGCCTATAGAATCCCATGGACAGAGGAGCCCGGCGGGCTATAGTCCATGGGTTTGCAGGAGTCGGACACGACTGAAGTGACTTAGCATGCACGCACACGTTGATTCCTAAAGAGGTCAGGCAGTTTTCTTTCATTTTTTAAAAAAATTAAACAACAACAAAAAATCTATTATTTATCAAGTGGAGTCAGAACATTTCACAAGCCCCGTCCTCCTGTAGTAAGGAACTACAACGGCTGAATTTTTCACGAGTTCTCCTCTGCTTATCATACCTCTAAGATTACGTTACAAAACGTATTTTAAATATTCAGCAAGCACTTTTTCTTTCTGACTCTCGAACGATCAATGACACGGTCGTTAAAACTCAACTCAAGCAACAAATTGGACCTTATCTTCTCACTGATACTCTCCTTTATTGAAAACTTCCCTTTTGGAATTTTCGAAAGACTTCTAAGTTCTCTGAGGGGAAGAGAGAGAGGTACGTGTTTACACTTGTCCTTTTGCATTAACTTTCTCTTCCTAAATTTGAAAGATACCAAGTAAAAATGCTTATAAAACTGTAGCTGTTGAAAGTCTATTTTTAAAGTCTTAATCTGATGTGTAAGATGTTTTAAAATAATTGTTGATATAACAGTGCTCATGCTCATTTTAAAAAAGGACTTTGAAAAACAAAATACAGACAAAAAAGGTAAAAAAAAAAGTTTCTCCTCCTGTGTATCCTTAGTAACACACCCTAAAAAAAAAAAAAAGCCTGAGTTTGTAAAAATTTGCTTTTAATTCAGTAAGTTCCGTGGGATTCTAAATACCCAAAGTGGAAACTGAATTTTTTTTTTTTAAAGTAAATGCACCAGTTGATTCCAGAGTATCAAATCTTGGATATGTGCTCGGGATGGCAGCTTAGCTCTATGATAGATAGACTATGACCTCTGTTGCAATCGCCATCATCTCTGGTTACCCAGATAATCAGGAAACAGAGGCTGCAGAAAACATCCTCGCCGGCACTTTTGACAGGGTCTGGCATTACAGAAACCTCTGCCTAATGAGCAGGCTTTTTATTCAAGCAGATCTAGACAGGAGAGAGATGAACCTGTTTTCCATTACAGGCCACTGTTTACCTGAATTGCAAGATACATAATGAGGTTTCAGAACTTCAAGAAAACATTTAGGAAGCGAGGACAACCTGTGCCCTGTAACAAAATGACTAATACAGACCCACCGATGTCCAATTTTCCTTCCACGGCTGTCAAATAGATCTAATAAAAAGGCAGGATTAAAAAAAAGATCCCCTGTTCAGTTTCCAAACATAGAGACTAAGCTTTAGGACGTGTGCCAAAGAAACTTAAGGAAATGTGTTGTTGGGACATTTGGGAGAGCTTACTGCGAGATTTCGAAATGCAAGGCTTCTGGAAAATAATAAATGGGATCGTGTTACTGGAGGATACCTTTATTTATTTTAATTTTATTGAAGTGGAAGGAAATGGCAACCCACTCCAGTTTTCTTGCCTGGAGAATCCCATGGACAGAGGAGCCTGGTGTGCTCTATAGTCAGTGAGGTCGCAAGATTTGGACACAACTTTGCCACTAAACCACCACATAGGTGATTTACAATGTTGTGTTAATTTCTGCTATAAAGCAAAGTGACTTAGTTGTATATGCACACCCAGACACACACACACAGACATATATGTGCCTGCTCAGATAGACAAGGACAGGGAAGCCTGGCATGATGCAGTCCGTGGGGTCAAAAAGAGTCGGACACGACTGAGCGACTGAACAACAATAATTTTTGACCACACTGTTTAGCATGTGGATCTTAGTTCTCCAACCAGACTTTGAACCCATACCCCTGGCATTGGAAGTGCAGAGTCTCGACCTCTGGGCCACCCCTGGCATTGGAAGTGCAGAGTCTCGACCTCTGGGCCACCAGTCAGAGAAGCCCCTGACTTTACACTCTTCAGTTAGCATGGAAGCATTTGGGAGCAAAGCCTCTTTACAGAAGACTGTGTCAGTCACTTTATTTGCTCCCAAGCAGTGGAAGAAAAGAGAGGTGAGGTCTTCAAGTAGCCTGTTTCCATAAACAAACTCCTTTCTCCCTCCAAAATGGATCTTGTCCATCGGGTACCCCAGATATGAGTGATGCAGAAAACTCAAAACAAAACTCCGTTGTTTCTGGAGTTTTTTCGAGTGCTTGCTGCAGTTAACAGAAAATTCCATTCATTAAGGTCACTGACATCAGACCCACCCGTCGACTCTAAGGAGGCGTTTGCCTGTTTTATCAGTTCCTTTGATTTTAAAATGAACGCTCAGTGGCATTCACCTGCACACTCTTCTTGGGAGTCGGCCGTGACAGACTGTGATGTGGGCAACACGTTCATGTTTCCAGTTCACACAAAACTGTTAGGGAAGGAACATTGTTGTCATAATATATATTTTTTTCACTCGGAAGTAAGACAGTAGCCAGAAGAGAGCGAAAATGGCAGCATTACGGCATTTTGAGCCTTTTAACGGTGATCATTTGAAGGCAGAATTGCCCGTCACCTACCTCTGTCAACACCCCACCACCTGCCTGCCAGATCTCATCGGTAACAACCACCTTATTTATGCGTGTGTGCATCTGATTTCCGGCAAGTAAATAAGCCGTGCGCTCGGAAGACAGAAAGCTACAAGAAATGAGCATCTTTGCCGACCTCGGAAGCTTCGAGCGCTGACTTTGAGAAAAGTCATTTTGCCTTGTCTCAACAACGTGGCCTTTGCGTTTTTGCTTGGTGTTGCTTTCTAATTAAGCCGGGGGCGGGGTGGGGTGGGGGTGGTGGGTAGAGAGGAGGGTTCCAGAAAGGGCATTGCTGTCGACTTTGGAATAGAGGGAGTGCCTCTGGGTCCTAATAGAGGACATGCTTCTGCTCTTTGATGGCTCACCCCACACGGGGATGCTTGTGTGCAAAAACAAAAAAGTTCTTGCACTCCGGAGCCAGGCTGGGTCAGGCATCACTGTGGTCCCTTCGATTGGGTTGAAGGAAAGGGAACCTGTGAGCAGGACCGTATGCATGCAGTTGTGACCAGCCAGAGGTGTTGTGGCTGGTGATGACTCCAGGGCAGAATGCACACTCACCTGCGTGAGTGTGTGTGTGTGTGTGTGTGTGTGTGTGTACTCGCCTGAGCGTGCACGCACAGAACTACACATCATGCGTTTGGGAGGGAAAGTCTCTTTACAGGGGACTGACTTCTCTGAGACATTTTTGGAAAGTCTTTTTTTTTTTTTTTTTTACAGGGGATTGACTTTTTTTTTTTTTTTTTTTAATTTCCCAAGCAGTAGAAAAATGGGCCAAGCCGGGTCATCAAGGAACTTATTTCCATAAAGTCCTTCTCCATACATTTTTATTTGTCCTTTTCCTGATTTGTTTTTTTATTGAAGTATGGTTAATTTATGGTATTGGGTTAATTTCTGCCATACAACAAATTGATGCAGTTCTACTTGCATATATATACATATATATATGTGTGTGTGTGTATATATTTTTTTTCATGTCTTTTCCCATTATGGTTTGTCACAGGATACTGAGTACAATCCCTCTGTTGTACACTAGGGCCTTCTTGTTTATCCGTCTTATATAAAATAGTTTGCCTCTGCTGATCCCAAACTCCCAGCCCGTTCCTCCCCCTGCCCCTCCTCCCCCTCGGCACGCAAAAGTCTGTCCTCTATTTCAGTGAGTCTGTCTCTGTTTTCCTAGACAAGTTCATTTGTGTTGTTTTCGTAGATTTCACGTACAAGTGATATCACATGAGATTGGTCTTTCTCTGTCAGACCTCACATATGAGTGATATCACATGATATTGGTCTTTCTCTGTCGGGCCTCACATATGAGTGATATCACATGATATTGGTCTTTCTCTGTTGGACCTCACGTACAAGTGATATCGTATGATACTGGTCTTCCTCTGTCTGATTTACTTCACTTAGTGTGAGAATCTCTAGGGCCATCCGTGTTGCTTGCAAATGGCATTATTTCAGTCTTTTTGTATGTGTGTGTGGCAGAGTGCCATTCCTGCTGTGTATATATGGACCACCTCTTCTTCTTTCCTTTGTCCTCTCATCTGTCGATGGACATTTGGGTAGCCTCCACGTCC
Source organism: Cervus canadensis (assembly GCF_019320065.1). Classification (NCBI taxonomy): domain Eukaryota; kingdom Metazoa; phylum Chordata; class Mammalia; order Artiodactyla; family Cervidae; genus Cervus; species Cervus canadensis. Next base: position 10,079,172 of record NC_057419.1, read on the forward strand.
TAGATAGTGGTAAAGAACCTGCCTGCCAGGGCAAGAGGCACAGAAGACGTGGGTTTGATCCTCGGGTTCGGAAGATCTCCTGGAGGAGGGCTATGGTAACCCACTCCAGTGTTCTTGCCTGGAGAATCCCATGGACAGAGGAGCCTGGGGGGCTATGGTCCATAGCGTCGCACAGAGTTGGACATGATTGAAGTGACTTAGCACACATGTCCTAGCTATTATAAGTACTGCTTCTTGCCTAGAGAATTCCAGGGACAGAGGAGCCTGGCAGGCTACAGTCCCTGGGGTTGCAAAGAGTCAGACATGACTGAGCCGCTAAAGAAACAAAAATGACCGCTGGGGAGTACGTATCTTTTCAAATTGTGGTTTTCTCTGGATGTATCCCCCCAGGAGTGGGACTGCTGGGTCACACAGTAGCTGTATGTTAAGTTCTTTAAGGAACATCCATAGTGTTCTCCATAGTGACTGAACCAATTTACATTCCCACCAGCAGTGTAGGAGGGTTCTCTACTCCACACTCTCCAGCATTTGTTATTTGTGGACTTCTTGATGGTGGCCATTCTGAGCAGTGTGAGGGGATGCATCGTTAAGAGTGTTGATCTGTGCCTCTCTGATAATTTGTGATGTTGAGCATCTTCTCGTGTGCCTCTTGGCCATCTGTACCAATGGCATTCATTTTCAGTGTTTGCTCCTGCAAATGAATCTTTTTATCTGCCAAACTGCAATTTTTCTCTATTAATCTATTCTTGACTTTATATGCCTATGAGGTATGCACATCTGGAAAGCTTCATATAAATTAAGATATCAGAAAATCAAATGATAGGGTAGCAAAATGTATCTGCTTACATATATATATATACATATATATGTGTGTGTGTGTATATATATATAGTACATATCAGTTCAGTTCAGATGCTCAGTCATGTCCAACTCTCTGTGACCCCATGGACTGCAGCATACCAGGCCTCCCTGTCCATTACCAACTCCCAGAGTTTACCCAAACCCATGTCCATCGAGTCAGTGATGCCACCCAACCATCTCATCCTCTGTAGTCTCCTTCTTCTCCTCCCCTCAATCTTTCCCAGCCTCAGGGTCTTTTCCAGTGAGTCCAGTTCTTCCCATCAGGTAGCCAGAGTATTGGAGTTTCAGTTTCAGCATCAGTCCTTCCAGTGAACACTCAGGACTCATTTCCTTTAGGATGGACTGGTTGGATCTCCTTGCAGTCCAAGGGACTCTCAAGAGTCTTCTCCAACACCACAGTTCCAAAGCATCCATTCTTTGGCGCTCAGCTTTCTTTATAGTCCAGTTCTCACATCCGTACTTGACCACTGGAGATATATATATATATATATATGCTTCCCAGGTGGCACTAGTGATAAAAAAAAAAAAACCTGCCTGCAGATGCAGAGGGTGTAAGAGACATGGGTTCGATCTCTGGGTCAGGAAGATCCCTTGGAGAAGGGAATGGCAACTCACTCCAACAGTCCTGCCTGGAGAATCCCATAGACGGAGGAGCTTGGTGAGCTACAGTCGATAGAATCACAAAGAGTCAGACACGACTTAGCATGCATGCAAGGAAGCACATAATATATATATATATGTAAAACATAAATTTTATATACAAAATTTATGTATGTTTTCAAGTTATCTTCCCTTCCTGCGTGAGTTTCCAGTATTTGTGACAAAACAGTAATCTTCTTCAGAAAGATTCAGTTTTTTGCAGCCTCAGGTTAGACATGCAGACAGTACAGAGTCAGGCAGTTAAGACGGGGAGAGAGCCCTGGGACAGGAACAGTTGAAGTCTGTTAATACTTTCAGCCATGAAAAGTTATAGACTTTTGGCCATAAGGTTTAGTTAGAAATTCACTATGTAGAATATTGATTTTCATTCTCCAAATTAATTTATCCTATAAATCGTTAACCTCTGGGTTTCATAAACTCTGTAATCACGTTACCATTTTTTTTTTTTTTTTTTTTTTTGCAAAGCCCGAAGCTTAATTTTTATGTTCTTGAGCCCTGGTTGGATATTATCTTAAGTTGAATTTACATCTCAAATTAAAAGGAGTATGTTTTAACACTGTTCCACAAAATCATTTCCCTAAAGAAGATAACACCATACATTATTGAGGAATCAAGTTGCCCAATTGAGTCAAACAGGATTAATGAAATTTCTGGCTCCAGAACCACAACAGCTATCACAAGAATAGTAAATGTTGATTGACTCACAATAGCTAAAATCTAAAATTGGTATATGCTAGTCACTTATCTACCCACTCCACTGTTCTTGCCTGGAGAATCCCAGGGACGGTGGAGCCTGCTGGGCTGCCGTCTACCGGGTCACACAGAGTCGGACACGACTGAAGTGACTTAGCAGCAGCAGTCACTTATCCAACGTCTCACACGGATAGTGTAGTGGAGGCCTCACAATGGTGTTCTAAGAGACTTTTATCATCCTTACCGGTGAGGAAGTGACGTTTAGAGAGGTTCAGTGACTTGTGGAAGACTGCCCGGGCACCACTAGCCTACACTGCTTCTCTGTAAGCAGAAAAGGTTTCTAGTTTGTTGAATTAATTGAGAAAGGAGACTTGCCTCCTCTCCAGCTGTGGCTTATCTCTAAGACTCTTTGGACCAATGGCCTCCAACGGTTTTCCTCCAGCTCCTTTATCCTGGACAGAGTTCATCCATCCCTGCATTCTTGACTTTGTCTCACACGCTCTAGAGATGTCTGTATTCTTTGCAGTATCCCGGATATGGCGGCAACCTAGATGTCCACAGACAAATGAATGGATAACGAAGTTGTGGTACATATATATACAGTGGCATATTACTCAGCCATGAAAAGGAAAGAATTTGAGTCAGGTGTGGAATGTGGATGGACCTAGACTCTGTCGTAGAGAGTGCAATAAGTCAGCCAGAGAAGAGCAAATGTTGTATGTTAACTCACACGCACACACATGTATATGGAATGTAGAGAAATGATACTGCTGAGCCTATTTCCAGGGCAGGAACAGAGACAGAGATGTAGAGAACAGACTTGTGGACGTAGCAGGGGGAAGGAGAGGGTGGGACGATTTGAGAGAGTGGCACTGACATGTATATATACGGCCATGCGTAAAATAGAGCGCTGGCTGGAAGCTGCTTTATAACGCCGGGAGCTCAGCTCGGGGTTCTGGGATGACCTAGAGAGTTGGGATGGGGGGTGTGGGAGGAAGAATAACAAGGGAGGGGGTATATGTTTACATATGGCTCATTCACTTTGTTCTACAGCAGAAACTTGTACAACAACCTGTAAAGCAAATTATCCTCCAACTGAAAAAAAAAACAGAAAAAATTAAACAGATGCAGAAAATAACAGGGTGTGCATGTTGGGTATCACAGGGGTGCCCTGTATAACACTGCCTTCTCCCTCAGCCTCTTCCGATGAGCACATGTGATTTGCTCATCAAATATGTCTAGGCGTAGCAAGAAAAGATAAGCTAGGATCTGAGAGATGGAGTGAAAGCAATGTTTACATGGTATTCCGCTGAGGACCAGGGTCTGTATTTGAAAGGTGAGATCAAAATTAGGGGTGAGGAGCAGATTTGAATACGTGTTGCTTTGGAGTCGTGACACCCAATGCGCGCTTGCCAAAAAGTCAAAAGCAATAATTCCCATGCATGTGGACTTCCCCTGGCGGGGGGGGGGTTTCAGTGGGTAAGATTTTTGTGTTCCATTGCTCGGGGTGGGAGTTCAATCCCTGGTCAGGGAGCTAGGATCTCACATGCCTCCAGGCCAAGAAACCAAACCATAACACAGAAGCAACAGTGTAACAAATTCATTACAGACATAAAGAACATCCTCCTGTGTCCATGTGTTAACACCTGCTTGAATGAGTTGAATTAATCAGATGAAATGAAATCACATATTTAAAAGAGTTAGCACAGTGCCTAGAATGCAACAAGTGCTCGATCAATGCTAGCTGCTATTATTATTTTTATTATTACTATTGCTATTATGATTGTTCTCCCTTTCACAGATTGGGTGGAGCATGTTTGCTGAAAATGTACATATACCCACATTATATTGAGTAGAAAAGTCATGGATGAGGAAAAAAAAAATGTCCGTGATGGAAAAGGAGGCAGGTATTTGGACCATCTTGTGGGTTTTTACATCACTGTCACTATTTCCTCTTCTATTTGAAATGTTCACTCTGGACCTCACATTTCCTGCAGAGCCCTTCTACCCGTGGCTTTGGTGTTCAGGATCTTAGGGACAGAATTGAATTGCTTCTGAGAGCTTGAGCTATCCCCATGAATGCAGCGTGTCACCCCAGAGTTAGATGAACATTTCAGGAACTGCGGGCAGCGAGCTGGAGGTGGTCACTTGGACATAAGAGAGGACCTTGGTGGGATGGTAGTCAATGTACCCACTTTTTTTTTAATACATATTTATTTATTTGACTGCACCAGATCTTAGTTTTAGCAAGCAGGATCTTTTGTTGTGGCATGCAAACTATTTTGTAGCACACAGGGTCTTTTGTTAAGGCATGCAAACTCTTTTGTAGCATGCAGGGTCTTTGGTTGTGGCATGCACACTCTTAACTGTGGCATGTGCGATCTAGTTCCCTGACCAGGAATCGAACCCAGGCCCCCTGCACTGGGAGTGTGGTGTCTTAGCCACTGGACCACCAAGGAAGTCCCAGCATGTCCAGGTTTTACTGAGTGGTGAGGAGGAGTTGAACCTGTGATTAATGTAAAGCTGTCTGCAAACAGAGGCATTATTTTCCATTTTGTATCCTCAGCTTTACAGATGGTCCAATCCAATGCCAAAGGGAAAAAAAAATCTAGTCCTGAGATTAAAAAAATGGGTAGGTCAATGTTATCTGACAACCTGGATGAAAGGAGGGTTTAGGGGAGAATAGATACATGTATGTGTATGTATATATATATGTGATTGAGTCCCTTCTCTGTTCACCAGAAACTATCACAACATTGTTAACTGACTGTGCCCCAAATGCTCCCATACTTTGGCCACCTGATGTGAAGAGCTGACTCACTGGAAAAGACCCCAATGCTGGGAAAGATTGAGGGCGGGAGGAGAAGGGGATGACAGAGGATGAGATGGTTGGATGGCATCACTAACTCGATGGGCATGAGTTTGAGCAAGCTCCGGGAGTTGGTGATGGACAGGGAGGCCTGGCGTGCTGCGGTCCATGGGGTTTCAAAGAGTTGGACATGACTTAGCGACTGAACAACAATGCAAAATAAAAAAGTTTAAAGTTTGAAAAGAAAATGAATAGGGATAGTGTGAAGGGCATCATAGAAAAAGAGCCTTCTGAAGAGCTTCGTTTCCTTGGTCGTTCACTGTCCATTGCCTCTGGACGTGCACTGCTCACAGCCCAGCTCAGGTGGGAAGTGTAAGGGTCCTCTCTCCCATTGCTGGAGAAGTTCTGGCCAATCCCTTTCTAGAGCTCTGCGCCAGCTTGGACCATAGAAAGCAGCCCCTGGACCAGTGGGCAATGTCAGTCTCCATCACAAAGCCGGGATAACCTCCCCTGGCAAGTTCAACCGGTGGCCGTTTGCACAGAGCAAACGAGATGCAGGCTTTCTTCTCTGCAACCCAGTGAAGACCAGCAGATACAGAGGTATAGCTACATCAAACGTGGGGAGACCTGTGTGCCTCCGAGAGCTGCCCTTTGAAACAAACGACTGCCTGCTTGTCTGAGCGCCCGATGCCCAGGTCAACCAGTTCTCTGTGACGCTTATCCTCCCGGGGAGGCGACGGCCACAGACACTGACTGCAGAGCCTTCCTCCGACCCACGGGCATGTTGACTTCGGTTTCCCCCCAGACTCACACATGCGACGCCGCTGAAGAGACATGGTGATGCTGCTGTTGTGTACATGAGCAAAAACACGGGTGTGCTCGCTGAGAATGAGGACTGATAGGAGTCATTCAAATCATTTCCAGCGAGTGCAGCACCCTGGGGAGGTGGAGGGGGGGGAGAAACACAGAATTTATTGTTAATCGGAGAAGATGGCTAAGCAGAGCCTTGGAAGCATCCCAAGTGGTGGAGAACATATGCTGGAGGAGGGGATCCGTCTCACAGTAGAGCTGGGATGAGGGCAGAGATGGGCTTAAGAGAGGAAATCGCCATGTAATCATAGCAACCAGGGGCAACCCAGGATAAGGATGAATTTCCTGGAGACAGTGTGGACTCAGACAGGAAGGAACCCGAGAAAATGAAGGATTGGCTTTGTAGGGTCAATGACAGCATGATTTGTCTCTCTAGGCAACTGATTCAGGGGTGCATCAGACCACAGGGTGAAGCTTGCTCCCTGAAACAACATCTAGTGTTTCCGCAAGCCCTGCAGAGAGTTGTAGCCATCACCAGCTGCTGGAATTATTAGTAGTTGCTCTCTTATTTATCTTCAGATCCTACCCTCTTTGGGGACATTTGCATTCCATCATTGACCTGTTGATCACAGGAGTGACTTACTGAAATAGTTTTAGGGGAACTTTTTAGCGTTTCCTGTGTTCCCTGAATTACAGTGAGTAGGTGGAAATTCTCAATTATTCATGGTGGGCGTCTGCTTCAGGAGATAATCCCTTTCCTTAAAGAGCTCGGTGTCTCCAGAAGGGTGCATAGTGACGTCACGGCATTTTTGTTTCCATATTTTGCCTGAATCGACCCACCTTATAGGAAACGAGAGAAAAGCCAGATTTGCTGAATTAGCAAGCCTTGTTGATTAAAAAAAAAATTTTTTTTTTGAAGTAATTGTTGGTTTACAACATCTCGGGTATCCAGCAAAGTGATTCAGTTTTATAGAGACACACACAACTTCTTCAGATTTCTTTTCTGTTACAGATGGTTACAAGATATTGAATATAGTTCCCTGTGCTACACAGTAGGTCCTTGTGGTTTATCTGCTTCATGTAAAGTAGTGTGTATCTTTTAATTTCAAGTTCACAATTTATCCCTTCTCCCAACCCTTTGGTAGCTACAAGTGGGTTTTCTGTGTCTGTGAGTCTATTTCTGTTTTACGGATGAACTCATTTGTATCATTTTTTGCATTCCACGTAAAGCGATATCATATGATGTCGATCTTTCTTTAACTTCACTCAGTATGGCAAGCTTGAGGTCCATTCATGTTGCTGCAGGTGGCATTATTTTGTTCTTTTTTTATGGCTGAGTAATATTCCATTCTCTATGTGTTCCTCCTCTTCTTTATCCATTCCTGTCTCCCTGGACCTGTAGGTTGCTTCCCATTCTTGGTTATTGCACGTATTGCTGCTGTGAGCATTGGGGTGCATGTATGTTTTTTGAATTATGGTTTTCTCTGGATATATGCCCAGGCGTGTGATTGCAGAATCACACGGGAACTCTGTTTTTAGTTTTTAAAGGAACCTCCGTACTGTTCTGCACCAACTTACATTCCCACCAGCGGCGTTGAAGGGTTCCCGTTTCTCCACAACCCCTCTAACATTTGTAGACTTTTTAATGATGGCCCTTGTGGCCTGTAGGAGGTAGTACCTCGTTGTAGTTTTGATGTCAGGCAAGCTGATGGCTTGACTCTGACTTCTAACTCCACTGTAAGAAGAGGTCAGCTGCATTGAGTACTCAGAGTCCTGGGTTAAGAGTTTGCGATGCAGTTCTCTGTCATCGCTCATGGCAACCGTCTACCGTTATATATTATGACCTCCAACTTAGAGGGGCTTCCCGGGTGGCGCTAGCGGTAAAGAACGCACCTGCCAAGGCAGGAAAACCTGGGTTCGATCCCCGGGTCGGGAAGATCCCCTGGAGGAGGGCGTGGCAACCCACTCCAGTATTCTTGCCTGGAGAATCCCATGGACCGAGGAGTCTGGAGGGCTGCAGCCCATAAGGTCACAGAGATTTGGACGTGACTTAGCACGCTCTCAGCACCCACTCAGAGGTCAAGAACTGCAGTGAGTAAACCAGGGACCCAGGACTTGGGACCTGGAAGCCAGACCCTGAACAGTTAATTCTCCCATGATGGCACCTCCATCTCAGGCAAGACCTAGGATTCTTCCCCAGGACTGGAACACCGTCTATCTCACTTTACTCATCACAGCGGAATGTGACATGACTCTTGCTTGTGGCGTGAATCAGTGGAAGGAACAAACTCTCCAGAACCGAGGCTTCTTTCAGCCTGTGTTCACACTTGTGGGAGGAGGGACCGTCATTTTCACACCTTCCAGATTTCTGCTTTAAAATGACCGAACCCTCGTCAGCAAGCCCTCATTTTTTTTTTTCCCCTGATACACTCAATCTTGCTGTCTCCAGTTAGATAACAAAGTGCTCTTGAAAATGGCTTGTTTTCTGTATTTGTTTCATTTTCAGGAAGAATGTGGGGAAGCTTTGGAAATAAAACATTTCATTTATACGCTCTCCTGCAGCCCTCCACCGGTAATTCAGAACTATCATCCCATATAAATTGGTATCATTATACCTTGAGAACCTCTGAAAGATAATATTTGCAGACCTCTGACTTGCAGCATGTGGGTCTGAAAGCAAGAATAATACAGCGGCGTTTGTTCCCACAGGAGATTTCACTGCAGAATTTTTTTAGACGAGAAATATGTTAGACCTTTATAGGATCAGTGTCAAGAAACATCTAACGGCTAATGGGCTTTTCGAATGAGATTCTGGCATTTAAGACCTAAATAGTATGAGATTCGAGGGTGCCTCTTTCAGGGGGAAAAAGAACTGAAAGAGAATCAGAAACGTGATGCTTCTTCAGGTATCCATGCATGGGAGCATCAGCTAGCTTTTCTGGGATCCTTAACCCCAGCCAAGTGGCATACGGTCCTTTCCATGAAAATGATCAAGTTGTCACTCTAGGCGATGGATCGAAAGAATGGATAGGGGCAAAGGAAATCATGGTCGTTTGAAATATTGGAGTTTGGAGGAGATATCTAGGGAGGAGTGTGAAGATGAGGGAAGACGTGAGATATATTTTAGTAGAAGGATTGTGTGTGGTGAGTGCGGCAGCTGGGTAGTCTGGGTTTGAAAACAGCCTCTCTCTTTCCCTTAGAAAGACCCCAGGTCGGGAAGATCCCCTGGAGGAGGGCGTGGCAACCCACTCCAGTATTCTTGCCTGGAGAATCCCATGGACCGAGGAGCCTGGCAGGCTACAGTCCACGGGGTCGCAGAGAGTCAGACATGACTGAGCACCCAGGCACCCACTCCTCCTGCGTGTTCCATAAACACAGGGGCGGCGGCGATAGCAGGGGGGGATGTAGCTGCCTTGAGGAAAGGCAGCGGTCAACCAGGGGTCTCTGGGATCATATGTCTGCAAATGGAACCTGGGGATATGGCCAAGGTGATTATTTCCAAGGTTTTGTCAACTATAAATAAACAAGCTGTAAATATTTTTAAATATTTAAATATTTTGTTGTCACGGAAGCTGCATTTTTCAAAAAGATATTTCTTCATAGCATTTTTCTTTATACTAAGGTACTTCTATATATGTATATTCAAGAATACTTTCGTTTGAAACAGAGGTGCATGGTTGTATGCCCTTTTGCAAATACCAGTTACAGTACAAGGAAGTGAAACGCTGATCTGTGTCATTTTATTAATACTTACAAATTTTTATATGCACCCAAAGGGGCATTCGTCTTTTGTTGTTTGCTTTTTTTTTTTTTTGTAAATTTTTTTAAAACATTCTCTCTGCAGTTCTTTCCTCCGTCGCTGCACGGGCTTTTCTCTAGTTGCAGGGAGAGGGGGCTGCCCTCGAGTTGTGGGGTGTGGGCTTCTCATTGCGGTGGCTTCTCTAGTTTTGGAGCACGGTCTGTAGGTTGCATGGGATGCAAGAGTTGCAGCTCCAGGGCTTTAGGGCGCAGGCTCAGTAGTGTGGTACACGGTCTTTGTTGCCCCTCGGCATGCGGGATCTTCTTGGATCAGGGATCAGACCCAGGCCAGGGATCCAAGGCATTGACCAGCAGATTCTTTCCCAACGAGCCACCAGGAAAGGCCCCCAAAGGGGCCCTCTTCCTCCAGAGTGTATTCTGCTGCTGCTGCTAAGACACATCAGTCATGTCCAACTCTGCGACCCCATAGACGGCAGCCCACCAGGCTCCCCCATCCCTGGGATTCTCCAGGCAAGAGCACCGCCGTGGGTTGCCATTTCCGTCTCCGTCAGAGTGTACGTGGGGGTTATATCTCTGCCTTGTTGCTCCTTCCTGTGTGAGCTCATTAAACTAATTAGCATTCGCAAAGTGATGAGCCTTAAGTTAGTGTCAGAGTCCAATCACCCCAATCCCCGGGGGCACAGGTGGTTTGCGGAGCTGAACCAAAGCACAGCCCAATAAATGTCTGCCTGGCAGTGACTGATTACGGGAGACAACTGGATGAGACAGTCCTGCACGTCTTATCCTTTGATCCTGAGGATGACATTCCTCTCCGCGGCGCGGCTTCCAGGAATGTTTATCATACGGGATGAAGCACTGAGAGAGATTGAACGGCCTCTAGCCCGTTGCAATCAGATAGCAAAAATATGTCTGGTGACAGATGAGTTAGATGTTGCTTTTGCTTTGGAAATCATGTCTGCCACCTCCGCAGAGGGTGGACTCTGTAGCTTTTTACCTCCTTTATTTGGATGAAATCAGTGAGGGTGCAGCCCCAGGGTGGAGGGCCTGACTCCACGGCGGGCGTGATCTGTCTGCTGGATAGGCTTACCCATATTCAGTTGTTGTCTTTTTTTAGTATTTATTTATTTGGCCGATTACTTATATTTGGTTATTGTCTTTTTTTAAAAATATTTATTTATTTGACCCATTACCCATATTCGGTTATTGTCTTTTTTTAAAAATATTTTAAAAAATTTATTTATTTGGCCAATTACCCATATTCAGTTATTGTCTTTTTTTAATATTTATTTGGCCAATTACCCATATTTAGTTGTTGTCTTTTTTTAATATTTATTTGGCCGATTACCCATAATCAGTTATTGTCTTTTTTTAATATTTATTTATTTGGCCGATTACCCATATTTGGATATTGTCTTTTTTTTTTAATATTTATTTACTTGGCTGAGTAGGATCTTAGTTGCCGCACGCGAGGTCACAGGGTTGGCTGGTGTTCACTGTGGCCTGTGGGGGTCTCCCGTTGTGACCTCTGAACTCTCAGTTGCGGCCGATGGGCTCCCGTTCCCTCATCCGGGGTGGAACCCGGGCCCCCTGCATCGGGAGCGTGGAGTGTCGGCCACTGGGTGGTGGTGATTTAGTCGCTCAGGCCTGTCCGACTCTTTTGCGACCCCACGGACTGCAGCCCGCCAGGCTCCTCTGTCCATGGGGATTCTCCAGGCAAGAATCCTGCAGTGGGTTGCCATTTCCTTCCTCCAGGAGACCTTCCCGACCCAGGGATCAAACCCGAGTCTCCTGCCTTGCAGGCGGATTCTTCACCACTGAGTCACTTAGCCCCTGGACCACCAGGGAAGCCTCCTGAATTGTTACTTCTGCTGCCAAGGATGCCCCGTGTCCTTGTAGAGTTCCCGTTATGATTATCCTACACTGACGAACTGGACCTCACCCCAAAATGTGGGTCCCCTTTCGACATGAGTGATCCTTGAGCCACACCAAGACGATATGGACAGGGTTGTAACTCCCACTTGATGAGACTTTCTGGGCAGAGCAGGGTAGCTGCTAGGCCAGTGTGAAGATGGCTTGCGGAAGATGGGAAAAAGGAGATGAATAAGTCGTCATGGGGGATAGAAGCTGGCTCCTGGATGTGGGTTCCTGCATGTGGGTAGGAGCTGGTACAGTTTGAACCCCACCGTGGGCACTGAGGGAAGGAACCTGTAGGCTTTCTTGTAAGCTTGTTGGGTGCAAATGGAAGAGGCAGAGATGAGGTCTAAATACTCTTTGTGCTTGCTGTTTAGTTCCTAAGTCGTGTCCGCCTGTTTGCGACCCCATGGACTGCAGTCCGCCAGGCTCCTCTGTCTGTGGGATTCTCCCAGGCCAGAACACTGGAGTGGGTTGCCATTTCCTTCTCCAGGGGATCTTCCCGGCCCAAGGATCGAACCCACGTCTCATACATTGGCAGGCAGATTCTTTATGGCTTAGCCACCTGAGAAGCATTTAAAGCTCTTAGCAGACCTCAGAAAACCAACTCAGACCCTTTAATACCTCACAGTATAGATACCTGGATGCATTGACCAAATGAAGCTAGCCTCATGGGACTATACGGGATCTCGGTGGAAATTATAAGTTAGATACCTCTAGTCTGACCATCTTTTCTTCTGATTTGAGAGCAGATGAGTGAGTTGAGTGAAAGTCACTCAGTTGTGTCCGACTCTCTGCGACCCCATGGGCTATACAGTCCATGGGATACTCCAGGCCAGAATGCCAGAGTGGGTAGCCTTTCCCTTCTCCAGGGGCTCATCCCAACCCAGGGATCGAACCCAGGTCTCCCGCATTGCAGGCAGATTCTTTACCAAGTGACTTATGAGGGAAGCCCAGACAAGAGCTTCCTAATCAGAGAGGGTGTATTTCAGCCCATTCTTCCATCTTCAGCTCGCTTCTGTTTTGTTTTTTTTCTTATGAAAAATTTGAGGTATAAAGAGAGAAAAGTGCAGTCCAGTGCCACGTGTCCTGGGTCCACCTCTACCGGTTAGTGAAGTCATGTCTGATGTAGTTTCATCCCTGCTCTGTACTTACTTCCCATCTTCCTGGATGAATGTGATGACCAGAGAAGCTGTCATACCATGCCATCCACGGGTCTGTTCATCTGCTAAGCTGTGCTGGCTTTGCGAGTCTGGGTTTTGGAATCAGACTTCACTCTTTCTTCTGTGTCTGCGACCTCCTAGGCATCCCTGCTGGCTCAGACAGGAGAGGATCTGCCTGTAATGCAGGAGACTCGGGTTTGATCCCCAGGTGGGGCAGATCCCCTGGAGAAGGGAAGGGCAACCCACTCCAGTACTCTTGCCTGGAGAATCCCATGGACGGAGGAGCCTGGCGGGTTACAGTCCATGAGGTCGCAAAGAATTGGACACCGCTTAGCGACTAAATAGCAACAACAATATGTTAGGGTTAGTCTAGAACATAAAGTTTGGGGAAACAAGATGAGGACAAGAAGAAGGAAAGCGTGAGGAAAATGGATTTCTCATGATGGGCAGTTTTAGACCTGGGTATCTATGGTAACTCTTAGAAAGGTCCTTCATCTAAAAGTATGTATAGAGATGTTTCCTCATATAAGAGGACCACTGATGGTTTAGTTTTTTTCCAGTCGATGAGGAAAGCTAGTAGACTTCTTTTTCTTTAATTGGAGAATGATTGCTTTACAACGATGAGTTAGTTTATACTGTACAACGTGTCAGCTGTCTGTATACATACATCCCCTTCCTCTTGAACCTCCTCCCCACCCCCTCATCTGACTCCTCCAGGCAAATGGATTAAGAAGTCATGCTGCATATATATATACAGTGGAATATTACTCAGCCATGAAAAAGGAACAAGATTGGGTCATTTGTAGTAATGGGGATGAACCTCGAGTCTCTTATACAGAGTAAAGTAATTTCAAAGGAGAAAAACAAAGATCGTATTTTAGCACATATTGATGGCATCTAGTATACTTTTTCATGACCTCAAGACCAAGGCCAGCCGATGATTGCAATAGTCTTCCCTCTGTCTGCTAGCATCTTCCTCCAAAGGGCTTATGATCCGTGAGCCTGGTTCTTCTAGAATCCTTTGTCGAGTCTCCCTGGAGGATCGCCCCACCATGCCTAGAGGTTCAAACGATGCTTACAGATGATACTTAATTCCGTGACTCACCTGTCTCCTTGTCTCTGGCGAGTGCCCAGCCACTGTTGGTCCTTCTGGTTATGGTGCATCCCGTGTTAGAATCCGCATGGGCGGGAGCACTCGGCGTTTCAGACTCTCTCCTCCTCAGCATCACCAATTCCCAGACGAGTGCACAAGGGCAAATGGTCTCTGTTTCTTTTGTAAAGCTCGCGCTGTTTTAACGTGGAGTGTTTTCCTCCCCTCCAGGGCAGATCTTGGATGTCCTTGATGAGTTGAAATTGACTGATAACACCCTGGTCTACTTCTCCTCGGACCAAGGAGCTCATATAGAAGAGGTGACCATCAAAGATGAAGTTCACAGAGGCAGTAACGGAATCTACAAAGGTAAGAAATGTGTTTGGGTGGGCAGTGCCCATGTTATCATCTCTGGGCACCCCGGCTCAGCCCTCACTCACCTTCTTCTGGACCTTGGAGGACCTTAGTCCTGTTCTTTTTTTTAATATGCATATTTATTTATGTATTTGGGCTTCCCCAGGTAGCTCAGTGGTAAAGAATCTGTCTGCCAAACCAGAGACTTGGAGATGCGGATTCAATTCTTGGGTGGGGAAGATCCCCTGGAGGTGGAAATGGCAAGCCACTCCAGTATTCTTGCCTGGAGAAATCCCACGGACAGAGGAGCCCAGTGGGCTACAGTCCATGGGGTCGCAAAGAGTCGGACACGACTGAGCGACCAACACTTTAACTTTTTCATATGATCTCTTTCTTAGTTGTGGCATGGGGGATCTACATCTCTGACCAGGAATCAAACCTGGGCCCCCTGCTTTGGGAGCACGTTTTCTTAGCCCCCGCTGAACCACCAGCAAAGCCCTCCAGGAACTCTTTAGTAAAATGATCCAGCCAGCCCTCCTGTATTCGCTCTTAATTTAAAGTGAGGAGAAGTTGGAAGCTTATATTCCTATGTTAGATGATGAGTTATGTTAGATGATGAGTTGCTTTTTCCTTGTTTCCACGAGGTTATGGGCTGTGTGCAGAAAGTTGTTTTTGTTATTTCAATAGATGGTAGCCTCTCTTGAGATGCAGTCACAGACCGAATTTCATGTGCTAGCCCCCCCCAACCTCCAGCATCCCGAAGAGGGTCCTTTAGGTTCCAAAGCAGCTTAGCGGCTGTTGCTGAGCTGTGTACATAAATCACAGTAATAGAACTGGCGAGCAGGTGATACATTATTTAAGAAACTCATAGACATGGTGGGACGGAGCCCCCGTTTGGGGACAGAGGACCCCCAGCTGATGACTCTGAGAAAGCCGGATGGAGCAGAGAAGGGGGAGGGTGTACTGGGATTTCGTGATGCTAGCTGAGTGTTCAGAAACACAAGTGGATGGGGAGGCTGGGTCAGAAAGAGAGGGTCCAAGGTCTGAGAGATGCCTGTGGGCTTGCGGTTTTCATATAGTCTGCAAGGCGTGCTCACTGCCGCTCCCTGTCTTCTTTTTCACCTGGACGATTATTGCTTTACGACGCTGTGTCGGTGTCTGCCACGCATCAACACGAGCCAGCCACAGGCGTACAGACGTCCCCTCCCCCTGGAACCTCCCTCCCACCCCATCCCACCCGTCGAGGTGGACGCAGAGCACTGGCTTGAAGTCCCCGAGTCACAGAGCAGGTTCCTATCTATTTTAAACACCGTACTGTATGTGTTTCTATGCTGTTCTCACAAATCATCCCACCCTCTCCTTCCCCCACAGTGTCCACAAGCCTGTTCTCTGTTACTGCTCTCCAGATAGGTTCATCAGTACCATCTTTCTAGATCCCATATACGTGCGTTAATATATTTATCTTTTCCTTTCTGACTTACTTCACTGTACCCCGTAGGCTCTAGCTTCACCCACCTCGTTAGGACCGACTCAGATACGTTCTTTTCTTATAGTTGAGTACACATTCCACAGTACCACGGTTTCTGTGTCCACTCATCTGTCGGTGGACATCTGGGCTGCTCCCACGTCCTAGCTGTTGTCAAACGGGCTGCCGCGAACTCTGTTGTTCAGCCTCTGAGTCGTGTCCGACTCTTTGCGACCCTGTGGGCCACAGCACGCCGGGCTTCCCTGTCCTTCACTGTCTCCCAGGGTTTGCTCAAACTCATGTCCACTGAGCTGGTGATGCCGTCCAACCGTCTCATCCCCTGTCGCCCTCTTCTCCTCCTGCCCTCAGTTCTTCCCAGCATCAGGGTCTTCTTTTCCAATGAGTCAGCTCTTTGCCTCAGGTGGCCAAAGTCTTGACGCTTCGGCATCAGTTCTTCCGATGAATATTCAGGCGTGATTTCCTTTGGGATGGACTGGTTTGATCTCCTTGCCGTCCAAGGGACTCTCAGGACATTAGGGGTACATGCGTCTCTTTCAATTATGGTTTTTTCAGGGCATATGTCCAGTAGGGGCCCTGTTGGGTTGTATGGTGGTTCAATTCCTAGTTTTTTAAGGAATCTCCGTACTCTTCTGCGTAGTGGCTGTCATCAATTTACAGTTCCACCGACAGTGCAAGAGGGTTCTGTTTCGTCCACATCCTCTCCAGCGTTAAACGTATTGGATGTGTTAGAAATGCTTTTCTTGACTCCTAGAAATACCGTCGATGTGTGACACGATATTAATACGGTAGTCGCTCCTCTATTGCAAAGCATTATCCCTTTGTCAAGTTTAGTTGAAATCAAGTTCACCTGAAACATGGTTACTATATCATGCTCTCAAAAAAAGAAAATAAAGAAGTAAAAGATTTTACTTTCTTTTATCTATGGGAAATGGCAAAAAAAAGGTCAAGAACTTGTCTTTGATGACTTCTCAAGGTCAAGACAGCTTGTTTCCTAAAGCTGTGAAGTCACATGCATTCCTGTGATCTGTGCAAACACAGGGGAATCACGCCATTTAAACTCATTGATCAAAAGAGCATCTTTTTCTGAACAATACTGATTTCACATCTTAATCAGAACTGCTCAGAAAGATCTATACTGTTTAAGCTCAGTGATCCCCTGGTATTCCCCAGTCAGATCTGTCTCACTGGTCTACCTTGATAGAATGGCTGTGATCGAATCACTTTACCAGATTTCAACAGCCAATCCCTTTTAAGATCAGAGGAACACTAGATCCTGCTGTAGTCTGCATTTTAAAAAATTAATATTATGGGTTTGAGGGGATAGTGTCACTACTAGTCATTCTTTTTTAAAACTGAAATATCATTGGATTAGTGGAGGAGGGCATGGCAACCCACTCCAGTACTCTTGCCTGGGAAATCCCATGGACACAGGAGCCTGGCAGGCTAGCGTCCACGGGGTCACAAAGCGTCAGCCACGCCAAAGCAACTGAGCACACACATAGTCGGTTTACAATCTTCTGTTAGTTTCAAATGTATAGCAACGTGATTCAGTTATACACATGTGTATATCTATTTTGTTTCAGATGGTTTTCCCTATAGATTATTACTGAATATTTAGAGTAGAGTTCCCTGGCCTATATAGTAGGTCCTTGTTGATTATCTATTTTATATGTAGGAGTATGTGCCTGTTAACCCCAAAGTCCTAATTTATTCCTCCCCACCTTCCCTCTTTGGTAAACATAAGTTTCGTTTTTTGTTTTTGTTTTAATATGTCTGTGAGTCCATTTCTGTTTCATAAATGAGTTCATTTGTGCCATATTTTTAATTCCATATGTAAGTAATATCGTATTTTGTTTGTCTCTGTCTGGCTTACTTCAGTTAATATGGTCATCTCTAGGTCGATCCAAGTTGGTGCAAATGGCGTCATCTCATTCTTTTTTATGGCTGAGTAATATTCCATCGTATACATGTACCACATTTTGTTTATCCACTGACCTGTTGGTGCATATTTAGGTTGTTTACATGTCTTAGCTATTGTGAAGAGTGCTGCTATGAACATAGGGGTACATATATCTTTAGTTTTCTCTGGATGTATGCCCAGGAGTTGACTTGCTGGATCCTAGGATGGCTCTATTTTTAGTTTTTTAAGGAACCTCCAAGGTGGGAGGAGAAGGGGTCGACAGAGGGTGAGATGGTTGGATGGCATCACCCACTTGATGGACATGAGTTTGAGCAAGCTCCGGGAGCTGGTGATGGACAGGGGAGCCTGGCGTGCTACAGTCCATGGGGTCGCAAAGAGTCAGACACAACTGAGCAACTGAACTGAATGCTGTTTTCCACAGTGGCTACACCAGCTTTTATATTCCCACCAACAGTGCAGAAGCGTTCGCTTTACTTCCCACCCTGCCCAACAGATAATATTTGTAAACTCATTTTCACCTTTCCCCTAAAGTCTTCTCCCTTAGCTGGGACCAGAATAACCTAAGATCGTCTTAGAGTTTAGAGTTTCCAGTCCCTTCCTCCTAGTTGAAAATTCCCCGAAGTCTTGGATTGAGAGCATCATATTCCTGGCTCTCACTTTGGTTTTGTTCCTCTCCAAAGTCAAGGTCACCCAGCAGGAGGCTCCCCCGTCAACCCCCACCTCCCTTCTACCCTGCCTAAAGGCAGGTAATAAATGCCAGTGGGGTGGATGGATTAACTCTGTCGATAGCATCTGCAGAAACATGGGTTGGCAGGGGTGGGGGCTGAGAATCACGTTTTCCTGTGTGTGCCAGAGAGGAGGCTTTCCAAACTTCCTGAGTCCTGGATGGAAGCTCCTGCCGTTGCTGAACGTTGAAGGGCACATTCCGCAAGGAGCTGATGGACTCCTTGCCTCTGATTTCTTGGTCCAGACTGCTTCTGAGTAGCTTCTTAGGTAGAAGTCACCGAGTTTGGCATCTCTTTGCCTCATACAGTCACATAGCTTTCAGAGCAATGGATACTTTCATTGGGGAAAAAAAAAATAAGAGCAAGAAGCTCTGGTAGTTTATTGGGAGGTGGTTACATTCAGGTTCATCATTCAGTCCGTGGACTGTAGCCCTCCAGGCTCCTCTGTCCGTGGGGATTCTCCAGGCAAGAATACTGGAGTGGGTTGCTATTTCCTCCTCCAGGGGATCTTCCCCACCCAGGGATTGAACCTGGGTTTCCTGCATTGTAGGCAGAGTCTTTACTGTCTGAGCCACCAGGGAAGCCCCATTCAGATTTTGGCAAATAGTTTCATCAGCTTCCTGAGAGTGGGCAGTGCTGGCCGGTCTCGCTACTGGCAGGACTTGAGTGCTAAGAGTTCCCTGGGATTTTCCTCCTTGAAAGAAGCTCATATGTTATCCCCGCTTAGCAGGTCACTCCTTCAGTTAAATTCCGCTGACAAGAGTGCATTTATTGAGTCCACACAGCACGCTAGGCACGGGGCAGCTTCTAAGACATCATGGCATCACATTCTTCTGTTGAGATGGAGCTCTAACGACATGGTGTCAGATAAGAAACTAGACAGGAAGCGCTGAGAAGGGACCAGCGGAGGCTGTTCACCTAACCTGGGAATTGAGAGAACCTCCCGGGAGACGTTGGCCTTTTGCAGGCTGATGTGTGGGAGTGTTGGCTGGCAGGGAGGAGAGGTGGAAAGTTCATTCCAGGCAGAAACGAGATGCTTCTGGGGAGCGAAAAGGCAGCTCAGTGTTGCTGCAGATGAAATTGTGAACAAGGGCTATTGTGTGATATAGCCGAGGAGAGGTGTCCTGCATCCCCGTTAATGCGTCCAATAGAATGGATAGATGGGGATGGATGGGTGGGTAGATAGATAAATAGATACATATGGGTGCATAGATGGATATAGATGGATGGATGCATACATATAGATGGATGGATGGATAGATATAGATCAATGGGTAGATATAGATAGAAAGGTAATAGATAGATATGGATAGGTAGATACAGATTGATGAGTGGATAGACATTTATAGATAGATGGGTATATATAGATGGATGGATGGATTAGATGAATGGGTAGATATAGATAGATAGATAATAGATACATAGATATGGACTGATAGGTAGATATAGATCAATGCATGGATAGACACATATAGTCGGATGGATAGATACAGATAGATTGATGGATGGATGGATAGAGGTAGATAGATAATAGATAGATAGATGTGGATGGATAGGTAGGTATAGATTGATGAATGGATAGATATAGCTGGATGGATAGATATAGATGGATGGGTCGATATAGATAGATAGTAGATAAATGGATATGGATGGATAGGTAGATATAGATCAATGAATGGATAGATAGAGATGGATGGATAGATATAGATGGATGGATAGATAGATATAGATGGGTAGATAAAGATAGATAGATGGATAATAGATAAATAGATATGGGTGGATAGGTAAGTATAGATCAATGAATGGAGAGATAGATATAGATGGGTGGATAGATATAGGTGGATGTATGGACAGATAGATATAGATAGATGGGTTGATACAGATAGATAATTGATAGATATGGATGGATAGGTAGGTATAGATCAATGAATGGATAGATATAGATGGATGGGTAGATATAGATGAATGGGTAGATATAGATGGAAGGATAATAGATGGATAGGTAGATATAGATCAATGAATGGATAGACATTTATAGATACATGAATACGTATAGATGGATGGATGGATTAGATGAATGAGTAGATATAGATAGATAATAGGTAAATAGATATGGACTGACAAGTACATGTAGATCAATGCATGAATAGATACATATAGATGGATGGATAGATATAGATGGATGGATGGATAGATATAGATAGATAATAGGTAAATAGATATGGTTGGATAGGTAGATACAGATGAATGGATAGATAGATATAGATGGATGGGTAGATATAGATAGATAAATAGATATGGACAGATAGGTAGATATAGATCAATGAATGGATAGATAGATATAGATGGATGAATAGATATAGGTGGATGGATGGATAGATAGATATAGACAGATGGGTTGATGTAGATAGATTATAGATAGATACAGATGGATAGGTAGATATAGATCAATGAATGGAGAGATAGATATAGATGGATGGATAGATATAGATAGATGGGTTGATATAGATAGATAATAGATATGGATGGATAGGTATATATATATCGATGAATGGATATATAGATATAGATGGATGGATAGATATAGGTGGATGGATAGATATAGATAGATAATAGAGGTGGATGGATAGGCAGATATAGATCAATGAATGGATAGATAGATATAGATGGATGGATAGATATAGATGGATAATAGATGGATGTGGATGGATAGGCAGATATAGATCAATGAATGGATAGATAAATATAGATGGATGGATAGATATAGTTGGATGAATGGATGGAAAGAAACAAATTGTGTGTGTGTATACACACACATATGTATATATGTATATATGTATGTATGTATGTATGCAGTTATTTCCATTTGGGTAGTAGTTAAAATGGGAGCCCAAGAATATCACCCAAATCTGGTATAAGGAAACGCTGAAGGAGTGAGGATAAGGATGAATTGAGGAGTAATACAAAACATCTCATGCTTTTGGCTGGTGTGACCGGGTGGATAGAGACTCAGTTCCTTGAGGGCTTAGGACTCCTGGGCAGAGCCTCGGTTCCCTGCCTTTAGATCTGGAGTGATAGGATCGTCCTTGTAGGAGCGTTGTGGAGGGCGTCACAGTGATTTCAAAGGCTGTGTGTGCAGACTGTCTCCTGAGTGCCCTTGGTGAGGGCAGGGTTGGCGGTTATGTAACTGCCAGAGTGCACAACCGCTGTTGGCAGATGCATGCTACCCACATCGCCTGGATCCCCAGAACCCAGAGCAGTGCCTGACATGCAGGAAATGGTTTTTGAGGGACTTCCCTGCTGGTCCAGTGGCTAAGACTCTGAGCTCCCAATGCAGGGGGTTCGGGTTTGATCCCTGGTCAGGGAACTAGACCCCACATGTCGAAACCAAAGAGGTTGCATGCTGCAACTAAGATCTGGTGTGGTCAAATAAATAAGTAAATAAATACAAATAAATGTTTAAAAAGGAATGATTTTTGAGTGAATACGTAAATGAAAAAACACTTGAGCTTGGGTTTCAGTGAAAGTGAAAGTCGCTCAGTCATGTCCCACTCTTTGTGACCCCGTGGACTATACAGTCCATGGAATTCTCCAGGCCAGAATACCGGAGTGGGTAGCCTTTCCTTCTCCAGGGAAATCTTCCTGACCCAGAGATCGAACCCAGTTCTCCTGCATTGCAGGTGGATTCTTTACCAACGGAGATTCCAGGGAAACCAAAGGATCAATGGTTTAACTCATTGAAGAAGGGAACGGAAGAATGATTGTGTTGGAAAATCCACTGATAGTGGCAATGGATTGGATATGGGGTTTGAGGGAGAAGAAGACATCAACCATCAAACCATCATTATGGTTTTTGGCTGGTGGGATTGGATAGGTAGAGGTTCCCTTGAGGACTTGGGACTCCTGGGCAGAGACCCATATTAGGTTGTATGGAGAGGTATATGAGATCATTTGGAATAAGAAGATGTGTTGAATATAGAAGGTGAGATGGTAGATAATCCAACAAAGGAGACAACAGAGAGAGTGACAGGGAAAAAAATGAGAGATAACCAGGAGAGAAAGTGGTCCAGGGAAGAATGTGGTCTGCAGAAATGGATGCTGACAAATAGTCCACTTCAGCCGGAATTCCATCAGCTCCACTAGCTTTGTTCATAGCAATACTTTCCTGAGGCCCACTTGGACTGCAAGGAGATCAAACCAGTCAGTCCTAAAGGAAATCAATCCTGAGTGCTCACTGGAAGGACCGATGCTGAAGCTGAAGCTCCAAGACTTTGGCCACCTGATGCAAAGAGCTGACTCATTGGGAAATACCCTGATGCTGGGAAAGATTGAGGGCAAGAGGAGAAAGGGCATGACAGGATAAGATGGTTGGATGCCATCACTGACTCAATGGACATGAGTTTGAGCAAACTCCAGGAGATAATAAAGGACAGGGGGGCCTGGCGTGCTGCAGTCCATGGGGTTGCAGAGAGTTGGACACAACTTAGCGACTGAAGGAGAAGGCAATGGCACCCCACTCCAGTATTCTTGCCTGGAAAAATCCCATGGACGGAGGAGCCTGGTAGGCTGCAGTCCATTGGGTCTCTAAGAGTCAGACACGACTGAACGACTTCACTTTCACTTTTCACTTTCATGCATTGGAGAAGGAAATGGCAACCCACTCCAGTGTTCTTGCCTGGAGAATCCCATGGGCAGAAGAGCCTGGTGGGCTACAGTGCATGGGGTCACATGGAGTCAGACACAACTGAAGCGACTTTAGCACACAGGCACAGTGAGGATAGTTGGAATCAATGAGGATGTCAGGTTTCCAAGAAGATCGTGGGAAATGAGATCTAACATGTAGATGGAAGACTGATCTTTGTAGAGATTGCAAAGTATAATGCTTATACTGGATTATATATAACTGAATCACTTTGCCATATGCCTGAAACTAATACAACATTGTAAATTAACTATATTCTAATTATTAAAAAAAAAAAAAGAAAGGAACGATGCTCAACGAACTATGGTAATTGAGCCAGATCCAGTCTGATGGCTGATTTGGTAGACCAGGATTTCCTGAAATAAAGCCATCCTCATTTGCTGGAGTCTGGCCTTGCTGTTTCTAAGCTAGCTTCTGAGAACTTGGGCAAACCAATGACACTCCATGAAATAGCACCCCCCCCGCCCCCCGCCACTGTCCCCGGCCCTGGCCCGGCTCTTGAGAGAGAACACGTGCCAACCCTTGGCTCAGATGATTTTGCTGTTTGATGTCTGGCTCCAATCGTCACCTTCAACTTTTCAAACCAGGTCAGTTATTTTAAGGGTGTTCCGCAGGTCTTCACCTTTCCTCTTCGTCAGTGACGTGAGCAGACAACTGTTCTTTATTTTTGGCCTGTTGGGCGGTGGATAATACTTTGATAGAAGCTGGGCAGTTCTGTGCCCTGTCCCATCTCTATCTGGTGGCCTTTCAGTCTCTTGGATGAATGCATCGAGGAGAATGGAAGCTAGAGCATCTTGGGTGAGATGCTGCTTGGGTTAATTACACTTGTCATATGTTTCCTTGTTGTTGTTTAGTTGCTAAATTGTGTCCCACTCTTTGTGACCCCCGTGGACTGTAGCCCGCCAGCCTCCTCTGTCCACGGCATTCTCCAGGCAAGAATACTAGACTGGGTTGCCACGCCCTCCTCCAGGGGATCTTCCTGACCCATGGATCAAAACCACATCTCTTAAGTCTCCTTCACTGGCAGCTGTGTTCCTTACCACTAGCACCACCTAGAAAACCCACATACACACTATTACACTATTAAATATAAAAGAGATACCAATAAGGACCTCCTGTATAGGACAGGAACTTGACTCAATCCTCTGTAATACCCTAAGTGGGAAAAGAATCTGAAAAAGAATAGATATATGTGCGTATAGACAAATCACTTTGGTGTGAATCAGAAACTAACACGATATTCTAAATGAACTACCCTCCAATAACAGTTTTTTTTTTTTTAAATACCCAATGCTCTATGCCTGTCCCCTCCTGCTGTGAGAAATTGAGACACTGGAGCTTTAGCTCGGTCATTTAATTCGGGCGGGCACTCTTGAGAGGCATTGACGGGTGCGTTCTTTAGCGCTGGGCCACAAGGGAAGCCTCTGCTTCCTTCTGGTTCACCTCAACCCAGGGAAGCAGTGTTATCTAGGCAGGGGGATGCCTAAGAGGAGGGAACAAAATGACAAATGGAATACTTCGTACAACTCTGTGCCCAGATGAGGCAAAAGAGTAACAGGCATACGCTCCTGCCACTCAGAGGCACTGGACCTGCGGGGTGGCAGCATTCGACGAAGACGGGAATGGAAGGCGGGTTTGGAGACAGCTCTTCCTAACAAGAGTCTCAGAGTGAATGGTGGGGGAATTTTGCAGAAAGACTGTCTCAGTCACCATCCGTTTGTGATTCCCCATCAGGACCGAGGACCAGCAGGATGTTAAACGTGCGCATTTGACAGTGACTCGACCAGGGTTTTAAATTTAGACTGTGCTCTTTCCTCTGTTTGGGCGTTTTCAGGAAGAATGAATCCAGCCTCCATCACCTCTTTTTTTTTTTCTTGTATCTTCCTTACAACACCCCACCCCGCCCCGCCTTGCTCTGCTAACCCTCTTTCTCCTTCTCTAGCCAACGCAAAGGTTGTTGATTTAGAGCCCGTGTTCCCCCAGGCAAGAGGCATTTTCTGGGCTTGTTCTTGACCCCCAGTTATGCACAGCATGTTTTAAACAGGCACTACTCTGGGGGGTGGGGTGGGGTGAAGTAGTGTGTCTGTTTTTCCATCCATCCCCGTGTTCTCTGCCAGAGGGACCCAGTAGCCCTGGCCTCTCTGAGCCCAAGGCTGCTGTATTTCTGTCTGCCTTCCCCGGGATCTGTGAGCGGGAGGCCTTGGTGAGCGTCTTCTGGGGACATTCTGACCCACTCCCGGCTCCTCCCTGCAGCCCCCCCTGTTAGCTCTTTCATGCTCTGCTTAGTTACTTTTGAGTCGCTTCCCAGGTAGCACTAGTGGTAAAGAATCTGCCTGCAGTGCAGGACGACCCAGGTTCGATCCCTGGATTGGGAAGATCCCCCACTGGAGAAGGAAATGGCAGCCCACTCCAGTATTCTGGCCTGGAGAATCCCATGGACAGAGGAGCCTGGTGGGCTGCAGCCCACGGGGTCACAGAGAGTGGACTGAGCGACTGACTCTAACTCTGATGAAAACGCCGCTGTTGGTGCTCGCCTGCCTTCCAGGCTGGGGGGTCCTCGTCCCGTGGAATACTCACATCTTCTGTGTTTGCAACATGCAGCCCGGCACGGTTGATCCGAGTGCCCACGGGCACAGAACCCGTATTTTCATTTCCTGGGTCTGCCTTAACAAGTCACCACTGCTTTGGTGGTTCCGAGCAACCCAAGTGGATGACCTTGTGGTTCTGCAGGTCCGATGTCCAGAATGGGTCCACAAGGGCTGAAATCAGGGCGTTGGCAGAGCCGCGTTCTTTTGTGAACGCTCTCAGGAACGCCTACTTCCTTGCCTCTTCCAGTGGCCAGAGACCAGCTGCATCCCTTGGCTTGGGGCAGCTCTCTGCATCCTCACAGCTTATCACGTAGCATCCTGAAACCTCTCTCACGACAGCTCTGACACCAACACCCCCGCCTCTCTCTTTCCCTTAGAAAGACTCTCAAAATGAGATTGTATTCGACCCACTCACAGAGCCTGGAATAGACTCTTATTTTATCATATAAGGTGCCATATCCCCAGGTTCCATTTGGAGACATACGGGAGTTCTGTTGAGCTTCCCAAGTGGCGCTGTGTTAAAGAACCCGTCTGCCAATGCAGGAGACGCAGGAGACACGTGTTTGATCCCTGGGTGGGGAAGATCCTCGGGAGGAGGAAATGGCAGCCCCCTCCAGTATTCTTGCCTGCAAAATTCCATGGGCAGAGGAGCCTGGCAGGCTACAGTCCGTAGGGTTGCAAAGAGTTGGACACGGCTGAGTGACTAAACATGCAGCATACAGGGGCAACATTATCCTGCCTTCTGCCGGTGGTAAAAACTAGAAATGGAATTGGAGCCCCGTGACCTCAGAGTCATTGTTCTCAGTCTTCTTTTGTCAGTCTTGGTTGCTGCAAGATTTCACCGTCCCTGGTTACAGAGTCATCACTCATATCCACCATGCAGTGCTGGCCATGTGTCATGCATGTAGTGACCATGCCATATATATTGGGTTGGCTGAAACATTTGCGGGGAACCTGGGTTCGATCCCTGGGTCGGGAAGATCCCCTGGAGAAGGAAATGGCAACCCACTCCAGTACTCTTGCCTGGGAAATTCCATAGATGGAGGAGCCTGGTAGGCTACAGTCCATGGGATCACAAAGAATCAGACACGACTGAGCAACTTCACTGGATAAGTTTGAGTTTTCCGTGACATCATATGGAGAACTTGAACAAACTTTTCGGCCAACCCTATATATATATATGTATGTATGTGTATATATATATGTGGGTGTATATATATGTGTGTGTGTGTGTGTATACACAAAACATATGTTATAATGTATTATATATTATTATACATAGTATATATAGTATATTATATTTTATATATATATTATGTATACTAGCCAAAGAATGGATGCTTTTGAACTGTGGTGTTGAGAAGACTCTTGAGAGTCCCTTGGACTGCAAGGAGATCCAACCAGTCCATCCTAAAGGAGGTCAGTCCTAAATATTCATTGGAAGGACTGATGTTGAAGCTGAAACTCCAGTCATTTGGCCACCTGATGTGAATAACTGATTCATTGGAAAAGACCCTGATGCTGGGAAAGATTGAAGGCGGGAGGAGAAGGGGACAACAGAGGATGAGATGGTTGGATGGCATCACCAACGCAATGGACATGAGTTTGAGTAAACTCCGGGAGTTGGTGATGGACGGGGAGGCCTGGCGGGCTGCGATTCTTGGGGTCGCAAAGAGTCTGACACGACTGAGCCACTGAACTGAACCGAATGTTAGAATTATATATGACTTTATGGGAGCTGGTGATGGACAGGGAGGCCTGGCGTGTTGCGATTCATGGGATCGCAAAGAGTCGGACACGACTGAGCGACTGAACTGAACTTATATAAAATTAATGTATAACTATGTTATAATTTTATATATGAATATATTAAATATATAATTCATATATATTATAATTATAGATAACTTTATATACTTTATAATTTGTATGTAAATTATATATAATTTTATATATTATCATTATGTATGACTTTATATATTATATATAACTATATTATAATTATAGATAACTATTTTATAATTTATATATGAATATATATTAAACATAATTTATTTTATAATTATAGATAACTTTGTATACTTTATAATTTATATATAAATATATATCATGTTATATATTATCATTAATATGACTTTATGTATAACTATTATAATTATATATAGCTATATATTTTATAATTTATATATATGAATATATTAAAAAATACTTTATATATAATTACAGATAACTTTATATATGTCCAGTATACAATTATACGTTATATATATTGCATATTTTATAATCATATATAACTTAACATATATATTTTTCATCACAACAGGC
The DNA here is from genome assembly GCF_019320065.1 of Cervus canadensis. NCBI lineage: Eukaryota > Metazoa > Chordata > Mammalia > Artiodactyla > Cervidae > Cervus > Cervus canadensis. Next base: position 10,107,029 of record NC_057419.1, read on the forward strand.
ACAATGTAGTTTTTAGTAATTTTCCTTATTTTTGGCCGTCTGGGTCTTCATGGGTACCCGGGCTTTTCTCTAGCTTGGAGACTGCGGGCTGTTCTCTCCTTGCCACTCAGACTTCACTGCAGTGGCTTCTCCTGTTTCGGAGCGCGGGCTCCAGGACACTCGGACGTCAGTAGCTGCAGCTCAGGGGCTCTGTCATTCCGGCCCCGCAGGCATTAAGCACGGGCTTGATACTTGTGGCTCACGGGCTTAGTTGCTCTAAGGCAAGTGGGATCTTCGCTGACCAGGGACGGAACCTGTGTCTCCTGCTTTGGGAGGCGGGTTCTTTCCCACTCAAGCCCCCAGGGAAGCCGCAGATAACTAGGAGATTCTCGTCCCATCCCTGTCATCAGAGCACTCGGTTCTTCCAGACTGGCCGCCCCAGGGCGAGTGTTGGAAAGACAGATCTCCTTGACGCGTCTCCTTCTGCGTTCCAGGGGGAAAAGCCAACAACTGGGAAGGAGGCATCCGGGTCCCTGGCATCGTGCGGTGGCCGGGCGTGATCCCGGCTGGCCTGGAGATTGACCAGCCCACCAGCAACATGGACATCTTTCCCACGGTGGCCAAACTTGCGGGGTCTCCTCTGCCTCAAGACAGGTACCCTGACTCCCGGCTCCCTGCGATGCTCTCACTTAGGTTTTGCAGGCCAGGGAGCTCTTTATCACCTGCTCCGTGGCAGGCTGCCTGCCACTTATGGCCACTTATGGAAGATAACTGGTGGGTTAAGGGGCTTCCCTGCTGCCTCAGCTGGTAAAGAATCTACCTGCAATGCGGGAGACCCTGGTTCGATTCCTGGGCTGGGAAGATCCTCTGGAGAAGGGGATAGGCTACCCACTCCAGTCTTCTCGAATCCGCCTGCAATGCAGGAGGCCCTGGTTTGGTTCCTGGGCTGGGACGATCCCCTGCAGAAGGGATAGGCTACCCACTCCTGTCTTCTTGGGCTTCCCTGGTGACTGTGGTGGGTCCAGCAACTTAAGCATGGCTCTGTCCATCCTGTTATCCCAGGGGAAACAAAGTCCGAGGCCTGATGGGGCTGGATGCTCCGCGTCTTTGTTTTGTTTTGCGTTCTTTCATTTAAAATTTATTTCCCCTGTCATGTTGGATCTGCATTATTTAAATTGGCGAATAATTGCTCTATGACAGTGTGTTGGTTTCTGCTTTCCCACAGCGTGAATCGGCTATAAGGATACACATATCCCCTCCCTCTTGAGCTTCCCTCTCGCCTCCCATCCCTCCCCTTGAAGTTATCACAGAGCCCTGAGCTGAGCCCCCTGCCCTCTCAATTCATCCTATCATCTCCTCCCGCTTGTGTGTGTCTCTATCTCTTCCCTACAAATGGGTTCCTCTCTACCATTTTTCTGGATTCCATATATGCATTCATATCTGGTATTCGTATCAGCTGACTTAATTTCTTCTAGTCCCTGGGTCCATCCACGTCTCTAGGAAAGATCAGTTTTGTTTCTTTCCCATGACTGAGTAATATTCCATCATATGCACGTCCCACTTCTTCTTTATCCATTCACCTGTTGATGGACAGCTGGGTTCCTTCCATGTCCCAGCTGTTAATAATGCTGCAGTGAACATCGGGGCACATGTGTCTTTTACCATTGCGATGGGCTTCCCTGGCGACTCAGCTGGTAAGGAATCCGCCTGCTATGTGGGAGACCGGGGTTCCATCCCTGAGTTGGGAAGATTCCCCTGGAGAAGGGAACGGCTACCCACTCTGGTATTCTGGCCTGGAGAATTCCATGGAGTGTATGGTACATGCCGAGGAATGGAATTGCATTCTTCAGCTGAGCTTCCCTCTTTTTGGCATACGATGGATTTTCTCTCCCTCTGTCTCTCTCTGTCTCATCGGCTTGCAGCAGGGCAGCTGGACAGAGTAAGCCCCCTCCTCTCATCACACACGCCTCCTCCCAGCCCCACCCAGCGGCTCTTTGCTGCAGGAGCACCGAGAAAGGGATCTGGCTCCTCCATCAGGCCTGTTTCCCCAGCACGTCTTCATCTCGCAGGTTCTAAATGAAACGTCTTTCTCTTCCATTTAGATACAGCTTCCGGTGACATCGCCGACGGTTTCTCCTTAAGTGTTATGACCCATCCAAAGAGCTCTGAGTGAGGCGTGCTGATTAATTGTTTTCATTAGTCAGGTGGCAGGCGATGGGGGTGCACAGGCCACAAATCAGGTTTAAATTCAGCTGCCAGGGGAAACCCAGCGGAGACTGGAAAACTAGGGACAAAAAGAACAGCTCGGCCAGAGCTGAGTCCAGGCGGAGGTTTGCTCAGCTCCTTTGTGTACAAGCTTGGTTCACTCTTACCCTTTTTTTCCTTTTTCCAAATTTCTACATTGGGTATACCTTCTGCCAGAAGTGTGCCCACGCATCACACACAGACACAAATATACACACACAAATGAGAAAGGCTAAATTATAGAGTGTAGCCCTTCTTATGTGTTATGACCCATCTGCAGAGTTCCAAGTGAGGCACGCTGATTAACTGTTTTCATGGAGTTCTGGTCTCAAGACCCTCACAAACACTTCACTGATCGAGGAACCCAAAGGTGCTTCTGCCTGTGTGGGTGGCATCCATCTATGTTTGCCATATTAGTACTCAAATCTTCAAATCAGAGTCTTTAAACGCAAGAGCGCCCAAGCAGACATTGAGTCAGCTGGCAGAGTGATGACGGAGCCTCCGGGGAGAGACCCTCCATGAACTCGTGAAAGACCAGTGATGCAAGAGATCAAAGAATGTTTTGAATCGCCATGGAGATCGTTTCAGCTGGTAGACCTCCTGATAGATCTCAGGGAATGCCCGTGGGTGTCTGGACCACACCTGGAGAGCAGCTGGTGCTCCGGAGAAGAACAGAGATCCTGGAGCCGTACTGCATGCAGGGCTTCGCATCTTGGCTGTTTTAACAGCTTCAAAGCCCCGAACTTCCTGGGCCTTGGTTTCTTCTCCTGCAAACGGGTTCAGCCTTGAATGCTGCCAAATGGGTTGATGTGAAAATGGAAAGCGTCAGAGAGTCGGCAAGTGCAGAGTGGAGAGGCATGAATACTTGTCCTTTATGCTTCGCCCACCATAGGGAAAAAGAGTTATTGCAGCTTCCACATTTAATCTCCACTGGGGGTTAGACGGTCATCACTTTGAAGGCTGAAGGAGGGCTTCGATGATCTTACCCTCCCGTCACACTATTCTGCCTTTCCTCTAATGATGGAAAACTCAGCAGTGGGAACTCATCAAAACTCTCTCTCTTTTTTTTTTTTTTAAAGAGATTTTATCTATTTCTCCACTCTCTGCAGCGTAAGGAATTTTTAGTTCCCTGACCAGGGATCGAACCCATGGCCCCCTGCAGTGGAAGCATGGAGTCTTAACCACTGGACCGCCAGGGAAGTCCCAAATGTTTTTTCTCATAGACAGTCAGAAGTCTCCCCGCTTCTTTTATCTGCTCTTTAGCCCTGGTTCTTGCCCTCCGTATAAATGTGAATAGTATTGGAAACAGTGCACACAGACTGTTCCGATTGCTGTTCTCGTTCAGCCGCTGAGTCCTGTCTGACTCTTTGCGACCCCATGGACTGCAGCACGCCAGGCCTCCCTGTCCATCACCATCTCCCAGAGCTTGCTCAAACTCATGTCCATTGAGTCGGTGATGCCATCCAACCGTCTCATCCTCTGTCGCCCCCTTCTCCTCCCGCCTCCAATCTTTCCCAGAATCAGGGTCTTTCCAAATGAGTCAGTTCTTCCCATCAGGTGGCCAAAGGACTGGAGTTTCAGCTTCAGCATCAGTCCCTCCAACGAACATTCAGGACTGATTTCCTTTAGGATGGACTGGGTGGATCTCCTTGCAGTCCCAGGGACTCTCAAGAGTCTTCTCCAGCACCACAGTTCAGAAGCATCAATTCTTTGGCTCATGATATCATATCATCCCTGCTCTTTTCTCTCATAGTGTTTTTTTAGCCTCATCGGGTCATAGTTGGGGCCCTCAGGATCTCCACTGCGTGTTGTGGGATCTTCCGGTGCAGTGTGCAGACTCTCTAATTGTGACTTGTGGATTCTACTTGTGGCATGTGGGTTAGTTGCTTGAAGGCGTATGTGATATTAGTTTTCCAACCAGGGATCGAACCCGTGTCCCTGGGGTTCAAACCCATTTTGCAAGGTCATTGCAAGGTGGATTTTTAATCATTGGACCACCAGGGACATACCACGGGCTCTCACAGCATCTTTAAATGGTTTTCCATCTCACTGGGAAGAGGCCAGGGAAGGCAGAAGTCCAGAGGCAAAGAGGGAGATTCTTAAAGGGAAATCTCCCTGCTGGCACCTCCTCCCCACCCCAACCTGAGGGTGATGGAAGTCATCCTGGCTTCCTCACACGTGCCCGTTGATGGAGGAAGCCAGCCCACACCCCTGTTAATCAGACCCAAGTCTTTTCTGCGTGAGCCAGTTTCGTCAGTAGGGCCCTTTCTGAATATTGAAGGTTCTTCCTACGGCTTTCATCCACTGATGGTCTTACTCAACCCAATGACGTTGTGTCTGGGTGGAGGTCCCTCTTAGATGTCACTGTTATCAGGAAAACCTCATTACAACTTTTCAATAATGACAACTGGATAATATTCTTCTATTTATCCATTCTTCTATTTATCCAGTCTCTTCAGTCGTGTCCGACTCTTTGCATGCCTGTGATCTGTGGCCCGATCGGCTCCTCTGTCCATGGGAGTCTCCAGGCAGGAATACTGGAGTGGGCTGCCATGCCCTTCTCCAGGAGATTTTCCCGACCCGGGGACTGAACCCAGGTCCCCTGCACTGCGGGCAGATTCTTTACAGTCTGGGCCCCCAGGGAAGCCCCCTATTTATCCATCTCCATCTATAAAGCAGACACCGGGATGTTTCCTCTTTAGAAAACAACCTGTTTCCTCTTTAGAACTCTTTCCCGCTACTGATGGATGGGAATCAGCGTTCCTGAGTGCCCACTTGAGAAATGTTAAAGGGACCTTTCTTAGGAGAAAAAGCACATTCAGAGGGTTGGACCCAGGCCACGGGACAATCACTTAATGAAGCGCCCTGGCATTTTTCCATACGTTTTGTCGCACGAGAGGGTATTTTGTTCACAAGACCCTCTGGAAGGGCAAGGACAGCCTTGTCGTTGTGAAGAAGCATCTCATGTCTGGTAGATACCTCTCCTGATCAACCCTAGCTCGGTGAGAAATGGAAAGCCCTTCCAGGCAGGCTTTCTACTTAGCTACAAAGAGCAGTGATCCCGGGGTTACACAGAGAGACTGTTGTGTGGCTGAGTCTCTGCCGTGAGGTTTCTCTAATTCAGCCCGAGATGTGCCTTGTATGGGACTCCCATCCACAGTGAATCTCCCCGCCCCCCAGGCCTACTTGAGGGGTGTGTTTGCTTTTGGTGCCATAGCTTACCTGTGGCCGTCACCCCGGCACGTGCAGAAAAATCCTTTCCCCCTGGTCTTCCGATAAGCTGATTCTCGAAATAAAGGGAGGACCGTCTCTCTTTGTTGATATAAGACATAGGCCCCGAGAGCTAGGTGCATGGTACAGATGGACCCGTTGGCAAGGCAGGGATCGGGAGAAAGATGTAGAGAACTAATGTGTGGTTTGTCAAGGGGGGACGGGAGGGTGGAATGAATTGGGAGATTAGGATTGAGACATACACACTGTTTACTGTTGTTGTTCATGTCGTGTCCAACTTTCTCAGCCCTACGGACTGTAGCCCGCCAGGCTCCTCTGTCCCTGGGAGTCTCCAGGCAAGGAGACTGGAGCTGGTTGCCATTTCCTCCTCCAGGGGATCTTCCCGACTCAGGGATCAACCTGTTGTCTCCTACATTTTACCACTGAGCCACCTGGGAAGCCCCTCCACTACTGATGCTGTGTGTAAAATAGATAACTCACGGGAGCCTACTGTAATGCAGGGAACTCTACTCGACGCTGTTTGGTTTCCTGAGTGGGAAGGAAATCCATAAAAAGGGGATGTACCTACAGCTAGGCTTCCCTAGTAAACTCCGGGAGTTGGTGATGGACAGGGAGGCCTGGTGTGCTGCAGTCCATGGGGTCACAAAGAGTCAGATACGACTGAGCAACTGAACTGAACTGAATGGAATGGCGATGCTGTGTGTGACTTTGAGAGTGTACGGGCCACTCTGCCACGAAACGTGATGTTGTAGGAACATTTCCATTCCAGCCATCCCAACTATTTTGATAGCTCAGACACTGTTTAAAAGTTTAGCTCAGTCGAATCACTTTCCATTTTTCATGGCAGAAATGAGCCTTCTTTTGACAAGCCATATTTCTGCAGCAGTGTTCAACGGTGGTTTCCATCACCGTGTGATTTATTACCTGCTTCCAGGAAAGAGCACGTTAGATGCAGGATATAAAAAAAAAATTAAAAATGAGACCTCTCTCTGCATTGCAAGGAAAAAGAAGGTTGCAAAACAGACCTTGGTTCTCTCCTTTAAAAAAAAAATAAAAAACTTAAATCTATTGCTTGGAAGTAAGAAAGGAAGTTTCTGAGACTTGGAGACTTCTTTTTATCCTTAAGTCCCCCTTTGTAGGATCAAGGCCCAGTTTAGTCATGAGTTACTGATCTTAAGAAAATGGTTCTTAAGCACTGAGTTTTGTGGGCATATGTTGACACACAGCTTCCAGAAACATTGGTAGAATAACACCATTTGCAGCAACATGGGTGGACCTGGGGATTCTCATACTGAGTGAGGTAAGTCAGATAGAGAAGGAGAAATATCGTATGGCATGCCTTGTATGTGGAATGTGTTATAGAAAGAAATGAAACTAATGAATTTCCTTACAAAACAGAAACAGATCCACAGCCTTAGCTTATGGTTCCCAGGGGGAAGGGATAGTCAGGGAGTCTGGGATGGACGTGGACACACTGCTGTGTTTACCATGGAGAACCAGCAAGGACCTGCTGGACAGCACAGGGAAGTCTGCTCAATACTCTGTAATAACCTTATGGTCACCAGGGGGAAGGATGGGGGAAGGGATAGTCAGGGAGTTTGGGATGGACATGGACACACTGCTGTATTTAACATGGAGAACCAGCAAGGACCTGCTGGACAGCACAGGGAACTCTGCTCAGTTCTCTGTAATAACCTTATGGTTCCCAGGGGGAAGGATGAGGGAAGGGATGGTTAGGGAGTCTGGGATGGACGTGGACACACGGCTGTGTGGCTGAGGTCCTGCGGTGTTCACCTGCAAACTATCACAGCATTGTTCACTGACTGTTCTGCAGTATAAAAATAAAAGATTTTTTGTAAAAGAATAAAATAAAAAAAGCAAGGTAGAGATTGGTTGGGAGAAAAGGAGATCCGTTGCCAGTCTTGAACCTTCATGGAAAGGCCTTATCTCCATGTGGACATAAAGGTGATGGACAGAGCTGGGGTCCATCTCAGCCTCAGAATTTTTAGCCCAGAGTTTTTCATGCTCCAGTCCTCTGCTCTCCTCCTTTCTCCTCATCCCTTGCTTCTGTTCCACGTCTTTAGGATCTCATAGTCTTAAGGACGGGCTTCCCCTGTGGCTCAGCTGGTAAAGAATCCGCCTGCAACGCGGGAGACCCAGGTTCGATCCCTGGGTTGTGAAGATCCCCTGGAGAAGGGAACGGCTCCCCACTCCAGTGTTCTGGCCTGGAGAATCTCATGGATACAGTCCATGGGGTCGCAGAGAGTCAGGCACGACTCAGCGGCTTTCACTTGCAGTCTTAAGGACTGAGTCTTTGTGGAAATGTCGCAATACCTGCCATTTCAGCATAGAAACGGTATTCAGAACACACGCAGCTTTCGGATAGAATTGTCTGTCTACCCTGTTCCTCTCATGGCAAGTAGCAAGCAGGCTCTGAAAGCGAGCCAATTCTGTCTTTTGTTCTTATTTTTAACTTAACGATAATGGAGTATTTTCAGTCCTGTGGACTTTGGCACAGCGCGTGATGGATCATTCAGGGTGGGTGCCGGACGGGCACCCAGCAGCAAGGCTATAATTACTTTATGAGGCTTTTAGTGACACCAAAAGGCACCACCAAAAAAGAAAGAAAGAAACAAAAAGCCTGAGGGACATCGGGCCTATCAAGAGTGCTCACCCAAATTATATGAGCAAGTAAGGACGACCCTATATGCAAGGCAGCAAGAGACACAGATGTATAGAACACACTTGTGGACTCTATGGGAGCAGGTGAGGGTGGGATGATTTGAGAGAACAGCTTTGAAATATGTATATTATCATAGGTGAAAGAGATCCCCAGTCCAGGTTCGATGCATGATACAGGGTACTCAGGGCTGGTGCACTGGGATGACCCAGAGAGGTGGGATGGGGAGGGAGGTGGAAGGGGGGTTCAGGATGGGGAACACATCTACACCCATGGCTGACTCATGTCAACGTATGGCAAAAACCACTACAGTATCGTAAAGTCATTAGCCTCCGATTAAAATAAGTATTTTTTTTCAAAGTTCCAATTTCTCATAGTAGGAGAGGAGAGACATAGAGTGTTGGGTTTTTTTTTTTAAAAACGTTGTTGGAGTGTCGTTCATTTACAGTGTTGCGTTAGTTTATGCTGCATAGCAAAGTGATTCGTTTATGCATGTGTGGTGTGTGGTCAGTCGCTTGAGTCATGTCCGACTCTCTGCAATCCCGTGGACTGCAGCCCGCCAGGCCCCTCTGTCCATGGGGTTCTCCAGGCAGGAATACTGGAGTGGGCTGCCATTTCCTCCTCTGGGGGATCTTCAGACTCAGGGATGGAACCCGAGTCTCCCACGTCTCATGCATTTCAGGTGGATTCTTTACCAGGGAGCCAGCGGTGTTATCTATTCTTTTTCAGATTCCTTTCCCATACAGATTATTACAGGGTATTGAGTTGACTGCCCTGTCCTATACCATAGGTCCTTATTAGTATCCGTTTTATATATGGCTTCCCTGATAGCTCAGTTGGTTAAGAATCTGCCTGCAATGCAGGAGACCGTGGTTTGATTCCTGGCTCGGGAAGATCTTCTGGAGAAGGGATAGGCTACCCACTCCTGTATTCTTGGGCTTCCTTGGTGGCTCAGCTGGTAAAGAAGCCACCTGCAATGTGGGAGACCTGGGTTCGACCCCTGGGTCAGGAAGAGCCCCTGGAGAAGGGAAAGGCTGCCCACTCCAGTATTCTGGCCTGGGGAATTCCATGGACTGTACAGTCGCAAAGAGCCAGAGAGACGACTGAGCGACTTTCACTTTCTTTCCCTCTTGTTTATGGTAGTGTCTGTCTGTCAATACTAGTCTTCCAATGTATCCCTCCCCCGCTTCCCCTCTTTGCTGGCTATAGGTTCGTTTTCTACATCTGTGACTCTATTTCTGCTTTGTAGATAAGTTCATTTGTGCCTTTTTTCTTTTTTTTTTTAAAGATTCCACATATAAGCATTATCATTATGATGTTTGTCTTGGGAGTGTTTTTAATCAGAGAAAGAAAATCCTCAAGTGCAACTATCTCACCCTTTGCGGGTATCTTTCTGCCCCAGGTTTTGGTGTCAGTGAATCAGTGCCTAGTATCAAGGCATAGGATCAATGCCTTCCATTTCTCTAGTGGGTGTTAATGTATGTTTCACTCAAAACAGAAGTTTAGACTTTTTTTTCCTTTACCTAACCTCCAAAAGGGACTTCCCACATGGCTCAGTGGTGAAGAATCTGCCTGCCAATGCAGGAGACATAGGTCTGATCCCCGGGTCGGGAAGGTCCCCTAGAGTAGGAAGTGGCAACCCACTCTGGTATTGTTGCCTGGAGAATCCCATGGACAGAGGAGCCTGGCGGGCTACAGTCCATGGGGTCGCAGAGAGTCGGACATGACCTAGCGAATAAACAGCAAACCTCCAAATAGTCTTATTTTGCTCCTCACCCACTCTATACAGTTATCACTTGCCATCTGGTAAGTTCCACCTTTTGGCATAATCATAGAAGAGATATATTTACCTTTGAGAGCATAAACATACCTGTTGTGTATATATAGTATGTAAATGCGTGTAGGTATATTTCCATCCTTGGGATATTTAATATCATCATCATCATTATTTGCAGATCACTTCATTGGGACTTAGAACTTTGTTTTCATTGAAGTCTATTGAGTGGAAGTTGCCCCATGCTATATATATTATCTTTTTCTTACACACAGATTGTCAGAAATTCTTATTTTCAGCAGATCTGGAGTTTGTGAATAAACGGCCAAGGCAATAAGCAGAAAAGTGGGTGCAGAACTAGTAGAAGGTCTTCCCACCCCCTTCTTCCCCTACCACGTCCACACGTCTGGTCTCTACATCTGCACCTCTGTTTCCGCTTTGCACATAGGCTCACCAGTACAATCCTTCTCGCTTCCGTATATGTGCCTTCATATACAGTGTTTGTTTTTCTCTTTCTGACTTACTTCACTCTGTATGACAGACACTGGGTCTGTCCACATCTCTGTAAATGATGCACTTTTGTTCTTTTTCATGGCTGAGCAATATTCCATTGTATATATGTAGCGCATCTTCTTTATCAGTTCTTCTGTCAATGGACATCTGGGTTGCTTGCACATCCTGGCTATTGTGAGTAGTATTGTGGTGAAGACTAGGGTGCCTGTGTCTTTTTGAATTAGGGATTTTTTTCGGAGTATATGCCCGTGAGTGGGTCCGCCCCATGGACGTGTGACACTCTTGACATTGGGCGAATCACCGTGTGTCTCTGTATCATGATCCCAGGATGACGCTGGTCCCCACTCACAGTGTTGCTTTGAGGGTGTAATTAGTTCACGCCTGAGCAGAGCTGACCTGCCTCCCTAACATGGCCTACGACGCCCGGGGATGGCCAGTCGGTGTTCTCAGCGTTCCTTGCAGAACGGCCACGTTGTAGCCCCACCTCGCCTTCGTGCACTGAGGGGCAGCCCGGTCGCCAGGGTGTCTGAGCCCTCCCGGCGGACGTGGCCACCTGACGCCCCGCCTGCTCCACCCCCCAGGATCATCGACGGCCGGGACCTGATGCCCTTGCTGCAGGGGCAGACCCAGCGATCGGAGCATGAGTTTCTCTTCCACTACTGCAACTCCTACCTGAATGCCGTCCGCTGGAACCCACCCAACGGTGAGTAGACGCGGCTCTCCTCCCCGGTATCCTTCCCCGCCTTGCCTCGAGGGCTGCGTGGCATCAGAGAGGGGCAGGGGAAGAGAAGAAAACCGCAAGAGGGCATTGCTCTCGCAAGATCCCCTCCAGAGACGCTTGGTTTGGTTTTCCCTTCCTCCTCTCCCTACTTTCTTCTCTCGAGCCTGCTGGTTACCCCGCTTGTCTCGGCAGACCAGGGCGGTCGCCCAGCTCTATGCCAGTGCTTGCTGGCTCCTTCCTCCTGTGGGGACAGAGGACGCGCCAGGTGATCGGCAGGGTTCTGAAGCTCCTTTCTTCCCGCTCCGCCAGCTGCGTCTCCTGGTCCGACCTTCCGTCTGAGTTTCTGCCCAACAGCCCCTCTGCTCTGGCATGGCCTGTCCCTGATGGCGGTTCCCTCTGCTGAGAGCGACTTTCTATTCCTTCCTGGTTAATGCTTACCCACTTCCCGCGATGCCCCTGAAATGCCATCTCCCCTGCCTGCGGTCTTCTAGCTTTGCACCGGTGCTGGGTGGCTTTAACAAGCTGACCTTGTCTGCTGAGCCTCATAGGCAGCAGGTGGGTCACAACCTGCCGATCTGTCGATCTGCTCGGTCACAAATTCTCTGTGTGTGTCTGCTAGCCGTAGATGTTTAAGACAACGCTCAGATGCGTTCACGGCATCGTGGTTTCCAGACCAGGTGTGTTTTATGTCTGTGTCAGTGACAAGATGTACTCGATACTTTGGGGTCTGCCGACAGCAGATAGAAAAGTACATTTCCTTTTATTAAAAATACTTCTTTAAAAAAAAAAAATTCTTCTTTGTTCAGGTATGTGTTTTTGGTGGCGCTGGTTCGCTGTTGCTTTGCGGGGGCGTTCCCTAGTTTCGGCGAGCAGGGGCCACGCTCCGCTCACAGTTTGCAGGCTTCTGATTGCAGTGGGTTCTCTTCTTGCAGAGCACCGGCTGTAGGGCGCTCAGGCTTCACTGGTTGCGGCCCGTGGGCTCAATAATTGTGGCTCCTTGGCTGTCGAGCACAGTTTCAATAGCTGAGGCACACAGGTTCAGTTGTTCCACGGCAAGTGGGATCTTCCCAGACCAGTGATCAAACCTGCGTCTCCTGCATGGCCAGGCAGATTTTTAACCACTAAACCACCAGGGAAGTCCCAACGGGTGCGTTTCTAACAAGCCTGAAGGACCAAGCGGAGCCAAGCGAGGATCATACGTGTAGTGATAGTCCCGCATCTGGTTTTCATACACGCAAACATAAAATTACAGCCCAAGGAGATCCAACCAGTCCATCCTGAAGGAAGTCGGTCCTGAATATTCATTGGAAGGACTGATGCTGAAGGTGAAGCTCCAATACCTTGGATGCAAAGAACTGACTCTTTAGAAAAGGCCCTGATGCTGGGAAAGATTGAAGGCGGGAGGAGAAGGGGACGGCAGAGGATGAGACGGTTGGATGGCATCACTGACTTGATGGACATGAGTTTGAGCAGACTCTGGGAGTAGGTGATGGACAGGGAGGCCTGGCGTGCTGCAGTCCGTGGGGTCACAGAGAGTCGGACGCGACAGTGACTGAAGCAAAACCATCACTGAGATGCCTAGGCATCTGTGGGAACCCAGCACCTATTATACCCCTGTTGTATATCTTAGAGGTCGATGCTGATTTAGACTCTCAAGTGCCTCTTGAGAGAGGGAATGAAGCTCCCTTTTTCTCTAGCATGTTTTGGGTTCTGCTCCCAGATGCGAGATTCTCCCAGAGCATCTTGTCACCACACTGCCAGCTGATGGCTCATTCTTAAATTCAGGGGATTCTCATACCAGATTTCAGTGCAGTCCTGACCCCATCCTCGTCACCCAGCTGATGTTTACAGCATTTACAGAGCAGCTGTTCCATTGTTTTTCAAGTGGGAGATTGTGACCCTTCCTTTGTCCATAGAAATCAGACCAGGTTTACCCTGGAAAGTTTATACTTTAAATCTGGAAGAGTTCCCTGAGATAACTTCTGGAAGATTTCCTACTTTAAATCTGTATGACTTCCTTGTGTCAACTTCTGGAAGACGAATGTAGCAAAACCACATGCCCACAATTCTAGGCTTGGAAGGACCCTATTTACCTAACTCATCCATGTGTCCATCCCTCCTAACGTCCATAGGCACGCTGTCTCTTTTTTAGGTTAATTGGCAGCGTTTTTGGAGGAGGAAAAATGGCAACCCACTCCAGTACACTTGCCTGGGAAATCCCAGGGACAGAGGAGCCTGGCGGGCTGCAGTCCATGGGGTCGCAAAGAGTCGGACATGACTTGGTGAGACTAGACAGCTGGCAGCATTTAAATCTGAGTCAGTTCAGTTCAGTTCAGTCACTCAGTCGTGTCCGATTTCTTTGCGACCCCATGGACTGCAGCACGCCAGGCCTCCCTGTCCATCACCAACTCCTGGAGTCTACTCAGACTCATGTCCATTGAATTGGTGATGCCATCCAACCATTTATTTTAAATCTGAGCCATCTCATAAATGAGAGATATGGTCCTCCCCATCTCCGTTTTTTTTTTTTTTTTTTTTCATGTTGAGGTATACTTGATGAACAGTGTTACCTTAGCTTCCGGTATTCAGCCAAATGATTCAGTGACGCATATACACGTATCTGTTCTTTTTCACATGCTTTCCCCATGTAGCTTGCTGCATAATACTGAGTGGAATTGTCCATGCTATTCAGTAGGTCCTTGTCAGTTATGCGTCTTAAACGTAGCAGTGTGTCCACGTTCCCGCTTCCTTTTATGCCGAGCCCGAAAGAACCGTAGAGAACCAAGTTTCCGGGGCTCTTGGCTGTTTAAAGACGGATGGCGTTGCGTCCTGAACCTTGCCGAATTGCATATAAGTAAAGCCAGCCGCCTCCACTTACAGGGGCCGGAAAGAACATATCGGCTCAGGGGCTGGGGAAACACAGTTATGTGGAGGAATAAACAGGAAGGGGCAGAAAATAGGGGTCAGTGAGAGAAAAACAGACCCAGATGCTGAGAGGCAGCAGGCCCGGGGATCAGATTTGCTGCTAAGACAGACACAAGGGACATTTCCTGTTATGCAGCTCATCACTGTCTTTCTGCCTCGAGGCAGCGACGGAGGAGGGAAAATGACAAGTCTTTCGATGCGGGAATCATCCATCTAGTCAACCGGTCTGAGGAAATCATGGGTTTCTTTTTTTTTAATCCGTCTCTCATCTCCTTTGGGGTTCGTGGCCGCTGTGGCTGTCCCTCTTGTCTCCCTGGAGCTGTTTGCTCAGTATCCGTGTCTGCTTATTTGTTCTACACGTATTTACTGAGCATCTACCACGTGGCCCCCTGCTAGGCTGGACTGGACACCTGTAGGTGGGCAAAATATACTGAGTTCTCTGCCCGGGAGCTGCTGGCCTCTTAGGTGACAGCGGGTGCTGCCGGCTGGGCAAACAGCCGGGAATGCAGACTTGTTTCAGGAAGTGTCCCTTGCCCGTGAGGATTACTAGTACTGCGTGAGTCCTCGTTGGAAGAGAAGGCTTAGATCATCTCGTAACCGAAAGTGGGGTCTGGCTGCTGGACGCCCAAAAGCCCCTGAAGAGGGCAGGGTGGTGGGAAGGAAGAGTTTGCTTTATTTGGGATGCTCTTAGCCAGAGGGGGAGTGGACATATGTCCAAAGGCTGACTCCTTGCTCCCCCCTCCCCCCGACAGTCAGAATGTAAAAGCTTTTATAGACAGAGGGAGGGGCGGTTCCTTGCAGAAACAGCACAGTCAGCCCTGCCGGTCATCTTGAAACTGATCGTGGGTGGTCTGATCAGTACCATCTTGATTCTTTTCAGTACAGCTCATCTTTCAGTCCCACTAGCGCCAGTGGTGCTAGCAGTAAATAACCCACCTGCCAATGCAGGACGCATAAGAGACGTGGGTTCGAGCCCTAGGTGGGGAAGATCCCCTGGAGGAGGGCATGGCAGCCCCCTCCAGGATTCTTGCCTGGAGAATGCCATGGACAGAGAAGTTTGGAGGGCTACAGTCCAGGGGGTCGCCAAGGGTCAGACAGGGCTGAGATGACTTAGCAGATCAGAGCACAGTCTTCAGTCCCAGGGTTGATTGGTTTCCATTTCTTAGAGGCCAGTTCTGGGAATTAGGGCAGGTTAGGGCATGGCTATAGTCTGGTCGTCATGGAGTTAACGTCTTCCCCCTGGTGGGGACTTCAGTATCTATAAAACAGCTCATGAAACCTGGCTCAGAATATTATCTATATAGCCTTTGGCACTCAGTCACTTCATTCGTGTCCGACTCTTTGCCACCCCATGGACTCTAACCCACCACGCTCCTCTGTCCATGAGATTCTCCCGGCAGGAATACTGGAGTGGGTTACCATTCCCTTCTCCATAAACCCTTTAAGCTTTCCTTGAATTTGCTTGAATTTACTGCATGACTACACTGTCATTATTTGGTCTCCTGGGACTGTCTTCCTTGGTCTCTGCCTGTTCTCACTTCTACTGACTAAAGTTATTCTTTGGCACAAGGCTTTCCACAGACAAAAGGCAGGCTGAGGACCTTAAGGTCCCGCTGTATTTTCACTTTCAGATCTGTATCAGCAGGAGACTGTGGGTTAGCATAGAACTTAAACCAGTCCTAGTTGGGGGACGTCACTTGGATCATCTCAGATCCATGTCGGTAGGAGAGTGTGGGCAATTCACAGACGTTGAACTGGTACTGTTTAGAAGAGATGGGCTTGCATCTTCGGAGATCTATGCTTGTAGCAGACTGTGGTCATCACCACCTGGAGGACGCTTTCCGTAATTCCTAGAGGCAAGAGTATTGCTACCTTGAGCTCCAAAGCATCTTGAGCTCCAGATACTTGGTTAGAAAAGGAGAGAGACATTTAGGATCAGGGTTTCTAAATATAGGGCCAGGGCCGCAGTGAACTGGAGCCAGCCCCGGATGGCTGAGGAATCTCACCAGCTTGCGGGGGACACGTTCCTACCTGGAAGTCAGCCTTGGGAGTGTCTACACCATGGCAACTGGCCAACACAGCAGATGTCGACCGTGTTCCTCGCTCAGAGAAGCCGCAGCTTTCCAGCAGGACACTGGAACCTGTCTACTAGAATGGAGCGGCAGCGCTGGGGAGATCCAACTCGTGTTTGTCTTGATGAGGTTGGATGCCTTACATTGCCCTGGTGGCTCAGACAGTGAAGGGTTCACCTATAATGCAGGAGACCTGTGTTCGATCCCTGGGTCGGGAAGATCCCCCTGGAGAAGGGAATGGCACCCCAGTCCAGTATTCCGGCCTGGAGAATCCCATGGACAGAGGAGCCTGGTGGGCTGCAGTCCATGGGGTTGCAAAGAATTGGACACAACTGAGCGACTGACACTTTCATTGCCTTGTTAAATACTTATTTTTTCCAAAGCATTACAGCCAGAATGCTGTTTCTACTCTTCTAAAACATGAATCCCTTTCAGCTTTTATATACAATGTCTTCTCTATAATTGAATATTAGGGCCAGAATGCTGTTTCTACTCTTAAAATATGAATCCCTATCGGCTTTTATATACAATGTCTTCTCTATAATAATTGAACAATTCTATAATTCTAATGATTCTGTAACTTGGTTGTCTTAGCACATTGATGTGATGAGAATTCTTCATTTTTTTTTTTCCCCTAAGAGTGAGCACTGGTTTTAAAAAGGATGATGTATATGGGCTTCCCTGGCAGATCAGACGGTAAAGACTCTGCCTGCAATGCAGGAGACCTGGGTTGGATCCCAGAGTCAGGAAGATCCCCATGGAGAGGGAAATAGCAACCCACTTCAGTATTCTTGCCTGGAGAATCCCCATGGACAGAGGAACCTGGCGGGCTACAGCCCACGGGGTCGCAAAGAGTCGGACATGACTGAGCTAGTGACACTTTCACTACTTATTACAATTCCAGACTTGTTAAAAGCTCATTTTTCCAAAACATTAGAGCCAGAACACTGTCTCCTCTTTTAAAACGTGAATCCCTTTCAGCTTTTATGTACAATGTCTTCTCTATAATTGAATAATTCTATAATTCTAATGATTCTGT
Organism: Cervus canadensis; assembly: GCF_019320065.1. Lineage (NCBI taxonomy): Eukaryota > Metazoa > Chordata > Mammalia > Artiodactyla > Cervidae > Cervus > Cervus canadensis. The sequence goes on from NC_057419.1 coordinate 10,124,207, forward strand.
AATTTAGTTGTCTCAGCGCATTGAATGGCTTAACTTGATCATCATCTGAGATCATTATTCCCATTACGTTTTAGAAGCACTCACAAAAAGCATTATTAGAATGCGGATGACTTTGATTACGTGATGATGGGAATTTTGAGCTTAAATATCCTGTTCAGCGTGTATCCAAAAAGTGTGGCTTTAAGTTTTGACTTAGCCATCCATGTTAGTATAAAGTCAATGTAATGACAACTGGATTTTATGGTCAAATGTGTCTTAAGAGACTGGTAAATGTTTTTGGCTCTGGTATTCTGGTGCAGAGTTCTGAGAAGATGAATATAAGTCTGTAAAGTAGCTGCTGCAGTTAAGTCGTCTCCAACTCTTTGTGACCCCATGGATTGTAACCCGCCAGGCTCCTCTGTCCAGGGGATTCTCCAGGCAAGGATACGGGAGTGGGTAGAAGAGAGAACGTTCTAATTAGAGCCACTTTTGTCTTAGGAATTAAACGGCATAAGCCAGGCTGAGCTGGTTTTTGTCTTCACTAATCATTCCAGTGGGTCTTGGTTGGATACCCTTCTTTATCTGAAGATCAGAAGTTAAATCTGAAAGGTCAGCTACAGCGTATTGCAGACTGAGGCTGAACTAACATCAGTTCAGTTCAGTTCAGTCGCTCAGTCGTGTCCGACTCTTTGTGACCCCATGGACTGCGGCACGCCAGGCTTCCCTGTCCTTCACCATCTCCCGAAGCTTGTTCAAACTCATGTCCATCGAGTCGGTGATGCCATCCAACCATCTCATCCTCTGTCGTCCCCTTCTCCTCCTGCCTTCAGTCTTTCCCAGCATCAGGGTCTTTTCCAATGAGTTGGCTCTTTGCTTTAGGTAGCCAAAGTGTTGGAGCTTCAGCTTCAGCAACAGTCCTTCCAATGAATGAGTAGAATAATCAGAGCAATGGAGAGCAAAGGTTAAAGGCAAAGAAACAGATGCAAGGAGGAATCGAAGTCCGCCCTTCCCTGTAACACGTTCAGTAGATGACATCAAGATTACTGAGGGGGTCAGCTCAGGGTCCCAGGGGACGGTATGGGTGGCTCACAGTTGGGGGAAACAGAGACGTCTTTGAAATGCTTCTTTTAAAGATAATTTTATTTTCTTTATTTTTTGTCTGTGCTGGGTCTTCTTTGCTGCAAGGGCTGCTCTCTTGTTTAGGTGCCCGCTTTTCTCTTGGGGAGCACAGGCTTTTGGGTGTGTGGGCCTCAGTAGCTGCAGCACGTGGCCTCAGAAGTTGCGGCTACCGGGCTTGGTTGCCCCGAGGCACGTGGGAATCTTCCCAGATCAGGGATCCAACCCGTGTCCCCGGCCTTGGCAGGTGGAGTCTTTACCACTGAGCCGCCAGGGAAGTCCTGTAATGCCTCTTGAAGCACTCCAAGGTGGCAGCTTGTAGTGGGAAACGCTGCTAAGACCTCAACCCCCAAATGACTATATTTGGCTGCTATGATACAGACCCAGAGTCCCCCACGCAGACAAAATTAATCTTGCCAAGACAAGCAGTTAAACCGCATTCATCAAGGGCCATCTACATCTGAGTGATAAATTAAGAGCCAGTGTGTGGAAGCCCTTTCAATGTTGTTGTTCGTGTTCTTTAAGAATGCTGAAGGTGGTGGGGGTGGAAAAAAGTGTCTTAAGACTTGTATTGCAGTGGTCACAGGTTGAAGACCAGCGGGAAAGCAGTGGTCTCCTTAGATTGCTGGCAGCTTTACATTCAAAGAGGGGTTCCCTTGGTGGCCCAGAAGGTAAAGAGTCTCCTGGCAGTGCGGATTGTATTCAATGAGCCAGCAAGACAATACCCCTGTTCCAAGCTCAGAACAAAGGATGTGTCCCCAGGACATGGTCTAGACCCACAAGAATCCTTGCATGAAAGGGGATGTGATTTGCAAAGCAGACTGGCATCTGTTAGGAGGGATTAAGCATCTTTAATCTGCAGAATGTTCTTCTGATGCCTCCGTGGACAGCCCAGTGGGCTTTGCATCGTCCCCCTCTTTGTTCCTGGGGACCCCGAGTGCTCATTCTCGAGGCTTGTCTGCCAGGGGACCTCGGAACTCTTTCTTGTGGCCGAGTCCCTGAAAGTGACTGTGATCACGACAGCGGTGCCTGTTCTGGGCTTTACACGCCCCTCAGAGCCCCAGGGAATCTCAGAGCACCACAGCTTATTGGAAGCTTGGAAAGTGCTGAATTCGGGATCCAGCTCAGGAGTCAGGCTGTTCTCAGTTAAATTCTATTTGCCACTTTGTCAAAGGACCAGAAGCTTTCTTTTCTTGTGAATGAAAAGAAAGAAAGTGAGTCACTTTTTTCTTTTTTAACCTGTGAAAGTGTTAGGTGCTCAGTCGTGTCCAACTCTGTGTGACCCCGTGGACTGTAGCCTGCCAGGCTCCTTTGTCCATGGGATTCTCCCAGCAAGAATACGGGAGTGGGTTGCCATTTCCTCCTCCAGGGGATCTTCCCAACCTAGAGGTTGAACCCAGGTCTCCCTCACGGCAGGCAGATTCTTTACCGTCTGCAACTGTAATAAGTCACTAACATCTTTGTGGCTTAACTATAACTCTCTTAAATTTTGGGCTTCCCTTGTGGCTCAGCTGGTAAAGAATCTGCCTGCAATGCGGGAGACCTGGCTTCGATCCCTGGGTTGGGAAGACCCCCTGGAGAAAGGAAAGGTTACCCACTCCAGTATTCTGGCCTGGAGAATTTTATGGCCTGTGTGTAGTCCATTGGGTCGCAAAGAGTCAGACACGACTGAGCGACTTTCAGTTTCTCTTAAATTTTAACACATCATTTAAACCGAATTCAAATTATTGTTCCCATCACTACGTAGAATACTTTTGTTTTTGAAAAAATGCTGCCTGTAGTTTCCCTGTGTTCTCACTGTAAAGTTTAATTCCTCTCTCTAGTCATTGGATCTCAATTGTAGCCGAGTTTAAGATTCCGTGGTGGTCAAAATATTTATCTGTGACAGAGACAGAAAACAACCCTTTTCAGAGTACACTGGAATTTTAACCATAAACAAAAGAATTTTTTTTTAACTCAACAATTTTTTAGTAGTATATGGAGAAATCCCAGATGAAATGCACCATCAAAATAAATTTGAAAAACAGGATTAAATAGACATATTAGAAATGCAAGGTGACAGTAGGTGCCTGCTTTCTGTTGAAATGACACCTTTGACTATCAGTTCTTGGTTTCCTGGTGAACAACACAACAGACCCTGAACTAAGGCTTCATATCTTATAAACCTAGGGTTTCCCAGGTGGCACAGTGGTAAAGAATCTGCCTGCCAGTGAAGGAGATGGCAAGAGATGCAGGTTCAGTCCCTGGGTCAGGAAGATCCCCTGGAGGAGGGCATTTCAACCCACTCCAGTATATTCTTGCCTAGAAAACTCTGAGGACAGTGGAGCCTGGCACGTGTAATAAAATGCATTTGAGCAGATCCACAGTGGTCTCAAGAAATTATACAGAGAATGCACAATGTATCTTTTTATAAGAAGGTTTTAAAAATCCAGATTGGGTGATATAAAGGCAGACGCCTCGATGGCATACCAAAAAAATTTTTAGAAAAGTTAGTTCTTAGTTCTACGCTTGTCCTAGCTACCTCTCTGCTCCCTGTGAGGATGCCTGAGATTTATTTACTGACTGGTCCTTAAACCTGTGTGTGTGTGTGTGTGTGTGCCCAGTCATGTCAGATCCTGTGTGACCCCATGGACTGTAGCCCACCAGGATCATCTGTCCATGAGATTCTCCAGCTGAGAATACTGGAGTGGGCTGCCATGCCCTCCTTCAGGGAATATTTATCCTTACTTACCCTCGGATATGCCTGTCTGGGGCCAGGGGGTGTTTGAGGAGAATGTGGACACCCGTGTTAATTGTCTTCCGTTGTCCATTAAATTATTTTGCATTTGAATCCGTGGGTGAGCACTCAATACATGCAATTACAAAACCACCGTTTCCATGACACAAACAGATGATCAGAGTGAATTAAGTAGGTGTGTGGTGCTTTCTAGGGGGACAGTCTCTATGGTTTTCTATTAAAAAAGCTGGAAGAATAAGGCGGAAAAGGACATTTTCAGTCTGAACCTAATTCCACTTGGTTTATACACATTAACTCTGCCACCTTTTTCTACCCAGAAGGGGTAGAAAGGAGTTTCTAGATCTCTATCAGAGCCAGCTCTCAGAAGCTCATAGCATCGTAGGATAAACAGTAAATCAATCATTTCACAATTATTTGTTTGTGAATCAATTTTTTTTTCCTGAAATTTTAATATTGGCTATTTAGTCATTGGAAGAGACCCTGATGCTGGGAAAGATTGAGGGCAGGAGAAGGGGGTGACAGAGGATGAGATGCTTGGATGGCATCACCGACTCAATGGACAGGAGTTTGAGCAAGCTCGGGGAGTTGGTGATGGACAGAGAGGCCTGGTGTGCTGCAGTCCGTGGGGTCGCAAAGAGTCAGACACGCCCAAGCGACTGAAGAACAGCAACAAATGGAACACAGAACTTACGTTTTTTAAACTTTTTAATTTTATTTATTTCTGGCTGCCCTGGGTCTTTGTTGCTGTGCGGGGGCTTTCTCTAGTGGGCTGTGTGGGTTTCTCATTGCGGGGGCCTCTCTCATTGTGGGCTCTTGGGCCCACGGCTTCAGTGGTTGCAGCTTTGGGGCTCCCCCTAGAGGCGAGGTCCAAAAAAAATCAGTTTTTGCATTTTAACAGCTATTGCCTAATCAAGCTTTGTCTTCTCCTCCTTGGCAGTTAGATAACAATGCATGTTTTCTTGCTTTTTCTTTGTTCCTTTTAGCTATGATGCTTACTCTTTTTTGAGTCTTAAGTGTGATAAATCCAGTCCATCCGTAACTGAGTCTCTGCCTTCTTGAAGCGGAAGGGTGGTTTTCCGGTGCACGCTGTCTTTGGGGTGACTCTGATGACCCTGTCCCCACCATAGCCGCTTCTGTGCTTGTCCCTTCACAGGCACGTCCATCTGGAAAGCCTTTTTCTTCACCCCCAAGTTCTTCCCCGAGGGCTCCAACGGATGCTTTCACACCCAGGTGTGTTTATGCAGCGGGGAGTATGTCACCTACCACGACCCACCCCTGCTGTTTGAGATTTCCAGAGACCCCCGGGAGAGACACCCGTTAACCCCGGCGTCGGAGCCGCGGTTCCAGGAGATCCTGGCGGCCATGCAGGAGGCAGTGGCCCGCCACGTCCAGACCCTGCAGGACGTCCCCAACCAGCTGTCCCTGGGGAACGTGATCTGGAAGCCGTGGCTGCAGCTCTGCTGCTCGTCATCAGGGCTGTCCTGCAAGTGCGACCGGGAGAAGCAGGACGGGAGACGGAGACCATAGCCGTTATCGCAGCGTCTGGGGGTGCGTGGGGTGGGGAGGGGGCGCCCCGCCAGCAGCATCAGGGATGAGCGCCCAGGATCGACACTGGGGGAATGAAGCCCTGGCTGCCTCCCTCCTTCCCACACACCTGGATGCTCCCTCAAGACCCCCCTCCACACACACACACACACACACACCTGTCCCCCCGGGGTGGGGGGGGAGGAAATCAACGTTTGCAATAAACAGAGACATGCATGTTAGTTACGTCTTCCGAGGCCAACTGTTCACGTGGACGGACGAATGGGCAGTGAGTGTCCAACGTCTGTGCGGCTGGAGGGCAGGAAGGGGCACAGATGAGCTGCTGGCCTCTCAGACAGCGTGACCTACGGCTGGAGGCGGCGCTTACTCCACAGATGACTTGATGCCCTGGCCACCAGGGTTTCCCCTAGAGAGCCTCGCATGAGAGCCAACCAAATGTTAAGTGTTTACTGAACTCTAACATGGGCCACTTTTTTACCCTGAGTAAAAGGGCATCTTGCCCAATCACGGATGATGGTTAAGTTGCCGTCTTCTGGTGACTGAAAGGCGATTACCGTCAGTGTTACTTGCAAATACGTATGAAGTACTCTTCATGCGATCCATGTTTGTGCATGGATATGTGTCTTTCTTCGAGAAGTCTGCAATATTTAGAAGCTTATCAGTGTTGAAGGAGAGGCAACAGAGGCTCACAGATGTGGTTAGTGTGAGTGCATTTTGGTGAGCTCTGTCAGGGAAGGTCGAGGCTGAGACACACCTCTCCGGTCCGTATGTCTCCAGCCCGTCATTTGTAGCACGCTGTTTGGCTTCTGCTGTCCCTTGGGTGAACGGCGTTTCTGAACTAAAAGTCCTACTTCAGTGATTCTGCAGTCCAAGAAATCCCCTCTAACAGAATTCAGAATTATTGCTGTGTGAGATTATGCTATTTCACACGGGTGGGGGGTTTGGGGTGGCGGAGACACAAGCTATGAGACATAAGCAGTCCATGACCCATGCCCACAAAGACACGAGCCATCAGATATAAGCGGTCCACGACCCGTGCCCATTAAGACACAAGCCATCAGACATAAGCAATCCATGACCCACACCCGTGGAGACAGAAGCAATCAGACATAAGCAGTCCACGACCCATACCCATGGAGACACAAGCTATCAGACATGAGCAGTCCATGACCCATACCCACGAAGGCACTAGCAATCAGACATAAGCAGTCCACGACCCATACCCATGGAGACACAAGCTATCAGACATGAGCAGTCCATGACCCATACCCACGAAGGCACTAGCAATCAGACATAAGCAGTCCACGACCCATACCCATGGAGACACAAGCTATCAGACATGAGCAGTCCATGACCCATACCCACGAAGGCACTAGCAATCAGACATAAGCAGTCCACGACCCATACCCATGGAGACACAAGCTATCAGACATGAGCAGTCCATGACCCATACCCACGAAGGCACTAGCAATCAGACATAAGCAGTCCACGACCCATACCCATGGAGACACAAGCTATCAGACATGAGCAGTCCATGACCCATACCCACGAAGGCACTAGCAATCAGACATAAGCAGTCCATGACCCATACCCATGGAGACACTAGCAAACAGACATAAGCAATCCATGACCCATACCCATGAAGACACTAGCAAACAGACATAAGCAATCCATGACCCATACCCATGGAGACACTAGCAATCAGACATGAGCAGTCCACGACCCATACCCATGAAGCCACGAGCAGTCAGACATAAGGAGTCCATGACCCATGCCCGTGAAGACACGAATAATCAGACATAAGCAGTCCACGACCCATACCCACAAAGACACTAGCAAACAGACATAAGCAATCCATGACCCACACCCGTGGAGACACAAGCTATCAGACATGAGCAGTCCACGACCCATACCCACGAAGACACTACCCATGAAGACATACCCACGAAGACATAAGTGCTATCAGACATAAGCAGTCCACGACCCATACCCATGAAGACACTACCCATGAAGACATACCCACGAAGACATAAGTGCTATCAGACATAAGCAGTCCACGACCCATACCCATGAAGAGACTAGCAAACAGACATAAGCAATCCATGACCCATACCCATGGAGACACTAGCAATCAGACATGAGCAGTCCACGACCCATACCCATGAAGCCACGAGCAGTCAGACATAAGGAGTCCATGACCCATGCCCGTGAAGACACGAATAATCAGACATGAGCAGTCCACCACCCATACCCACAAGACACAAGCCATCAGATATAAGCACTCCATGACCCATACCATGAAGAGACTAGCAATCAGACATGAGCAGTCCACCACCCATACCCATGAAGACACAAGCCATCAGATATAAGCAGTCCATGACCCATACCCATTGAAGACACAAGCAATCAGACATAAGCAGTCCATGGCCCACACCCATGAAGAGACTAGCAATCAGACATAATAAATCCATGACTCATACCCACAAAGACACTACCCACGAAGATACCCACGAAGACATAAGTGCTATCAGACATAAGCACTCCACGACCCATACCCATGAAGAGACTAGCAATCAGACATGAGCAGTCCACCACCCATACCCACAAGACACAAGCAATCAGACATGAGCAGTCCACGGCCCACAACCCATGACATCTTGAGCTCTTGCACACCTACCCGTGACATCTCGATGCCGAATTTCATGACGAGAGAATGGTGGTCCATGCCCATCCTTGGGTTTTGTTGGCCTGACCCTGCGGGTAAGCAGTATCTGTGCCTCAAGTCGGTCGCGACATGCACGCTTCCGTTTGAATTCCATTTCCTGCGACCTCAAGAATGCAGGGAGGAGGCCTCACGGGGTCACGGAGGAGACTGGGAGACAGGGGGCACAGCTGGAGAGAGCTCCCAAGTCTGGAGCACCAGGTCCTTCTGGGCAAAGAGTTCCCCTGAGTGGAGAATACCTAGGTGACCTTCAGACAGTATAGGCGCTCCAGCGACGTGATGTGGATTCGTTCACTCATCTGTACACGGGAGCTGTGGTCCAACGGCCTCTTTCATCTCTGTAGCGAACATGTCTCAGCGTCTCTCTGCTCTTGGCTCAGGGGTTTTCTCGATCCCACGGGAGTGCGGGTCAGTGGAATACTCTGCACCCCCCACCCCCGGACGCATGGACCCTGCTGTCCGGGCACTTTGGAGAAAAATGTGTGTAAGCGCATCTCAGGCTCTCTGACAGTCTTTGTCTGCCTTCGGGCCTTTGTCCCCGCTGAACAGCGTCTAAGCTCCGACAGCATCTCCCGAGCTCCTCCTTACGGTCTGCTATTTCAGAATTTTTTTTTAAATTAGTTAATTTATTTCAGTTGGAGGATAATGACTTCACCATATTGTGGTGGTTTTTGCAATACATCCCGATGAATCAGCCACGGGTGACCATGTATCCCCCATCCCGAACCCCCCTCCCACTTCCCTCCTCACCCCATCCCTCTGGGTTGTCCCAGAGTACCGGCTTTGAGTGCCCTGCTTCATGCATCGAACTTGCCCTGGTCCTCTGTTTCACATATGGTAATATACATGTTTCAGCGCTGCCCTCGCAAACCATCCCACCCTCCCCTTCTCCCAGAGTCCAAAAGTCTGTTCTTTACATCTGTGTCTCCTTTGCTGCCCTGCATGTAGGCTCATCGATACCATCTTTCTAAGTCCCATATAAATGCGTTCATGTACAGTCTTTGTCTTTCTCTTTCTGACTTACTTCACTTGGTACATATACACAGCGGAATATTACTCACCTATAAAAAAGGAATGCATTTCCGTGAGTTCTAATGAGGTGGATGAACCAGGAGCCTGTTATTTCAGATTGCAAATCTTTCTTCATCTTAAAGAAAGACAAATGATTCCTTCCGCCTCCCTGGGAATGGTTCAGAGTTGGAAAGCAAGCAGGGTTCTTAATTCAGATTTCTCATTCCAGTAATTTGCCAAAAGCATGTCATGTTGTTTTAGGCAATACTCTCATGACAGAATGCATGAGCATGTTACTAGTGTGTTAGAATTATTGCGGTTATCACGCAAAACATATCTAAAGCCACTGGCACCAACTTACGTGTTAAGACGATCATATTTGCTTAGACTTGGACACGGTCAATGCACATGGATACAAGACATTTTATGATGTCAGAACATTGTGTTTGAGGCTGAAATCAGTGGAAGGACTTTTACAGATGTTGTTAACACACAGCTTTGTATAGCATTGATTGTTTAATCTGTACACCGGTAACAGCCAACAAAGGATACATCTACCTCCAGGTTCACAATGAGCTTTTAAGTATTTGCCTCAAAATAACTTACATCTCCATTATGTTTCAGTGTATTTGAAAAATCCGGTTTCTTTGTAATAATCATAATTACCACTTAGCACCTGAAAGTTTGGCTTGGAATGCACAACAGGAAATTTGTATTCCCACTGGTGTGATCTCTTGTATGTCCTGTTCTTTGTGGGTTTGGAAGCTTTCAACAAATTCTTTCCGAAAAAAAAATATATATTTCTAGCATTTCACAGACGTTAAAAGCTTAAGCTAACAGTGACCTGTTGACAGGCATGATTTGACAGCATCATAAACGCTGCATGAAAAGCACAATCATGACCGATGTATCAGAGGTGATGAAGGCTTCAGGAAGGGGAACACATGTCAGGAGGCCCTAAAGGACATCCACGGAAGAAACAGGCAAAGTATTTGTCACGTGTCTGAACAATGCGATCTGTGATGTGATCGCATCTATGAAGGTTTCCCAGAACCTCATTGTCATGTTAACTTGGAATGAAAATAAACTTTTCCTTGGCAATTAAAAATTCTCTCCTGCTTGGTTTTCCATGGGGCTCAGTTCAGCAAGCGTGCGGAGTGTTCGGCTGGTCAAGAGTCTGCCTAAATGAGGGAGACCCGGGTTCCATTCCAGGGTCGGGAAGATTCCCCTGGAGAAGGAAATAGCAACCCACTCCAGTGTTCTTGCCTGGAGAATCCCATGGACAGAGGAGCCTGGCGGGGTGTTTACTATGTTTGACGTTAAGTAATGGGGAATGGGGTTTCAGTTTGGTAAATCTTTATGGAATGTCAGAGGCTCCGGGGAGGGGTGGATGAGAAATAAGGTAGCCCCTGACTTCCATGATGAGAGGGTAGTGTGGACGCCCTGGCCATCTCTTGGGTTCCAAGGCCACGTCACGCTTGCGTATTGCTACAGCTGCTGGTCAATTTCCAATGAAAGGCTTGTAGTAAATTCAATGGGATCACAGCCACTATGCCTGGCATGTTATAAGTCCTAAGAAAGAGTTAGCTATCTTTAGGCCCTTGCTTATATTTATCTGCAAGTGTTTTTTATTACAAGAAAATATTTGGTTGTAGAAAAATACAGCATACACACAAGCAAAGAGAAAGAATCACTTTTAACCTGACCGTCAAGCAGAAAATACCACAGGTATTTTTTGAGTGTATCTTTAAGACTTTATACCCACAATCACTGGACTTCCCTGGGGCTTAGACGGTAAAAGCGTCTGCCTACAATGAGGGAGACCTGGGTTCAATCCCTGGGTCCGGAAGATCCCCCTGGAGGGGGAAAATGGCAACCCACTCCAGTACTCTTGCCTGGAAAATCCCATGGACAGACAGAGAAGCCTGGTAGGCTACAGTCCATGGGGTCGCAGAGAGTCGGACACGACTGAGCAACTTCACTTTCACTTTCTTTCACTTTCATACACACATTACACATGCACACAGATGTATGTTACAAAAATGAATTATAGCCTGTTGTATTATAATTTTTTTCATGTAACTGCATTGTAACCATCTCCATGATACCAAGAATATATTCAGTCCATGGTTTTGATTGATTTCATAATAAAAAAAATTTTCAATGAATATGTTTTTATAAATACGAACTTTGAGTTGCCTGTTGAAATTGATGTTGTCTAAATGTAACACAGGGTGCAAGATTCAGTCACACACAAAGCCATGGCGTTTGCTTGGGTGGGTGGGACCCCTCTGTAACTGTGCTTGAAGCAGAAACTGTCTCAGGTACGGCGTCATCGCGAGACTGGTTATCGGGCAAGAAGATTTTCTCCACTTTCTTTTATCTTCGGGGCCACTGAGGCACTCAGGCCCGGCCAGCACGTTTCCCACAGCGTGCTCTATTTGTAGCTACTGAATGCAGAACATCCAGGTAAGGATTCTGAGATGGTCCTGAGGGGGAGGTGATTCGATGATGGTGATGAAACAGCCTGGATCGCCTGAGTCACCACCTGGGGCAGCTCTGGAGAAACCTTGGTTTCCCCCATCAACAGAAGACAGACGTGAACAAGATCTAATCTTCTCTGGGGACCTCCCTGGGTGGGCCAGTGGCCAAGTCTCCGAGTTCCCAATGCAGGGGGCCTGGGTTTGATCCCTGCTCCGGAAACTAGAATCCGACATGCTTCAGCTAAACAATCCAGCATCGCCACAATGAAGACGGACGATCCCACACACTGCCACTAGGACCCAGTGCAGCCAAATAACCAACGTTTTTTTTTTTTTTTAAAGATCTGCCTTTTTTATTTTGAAGACACTGAGATTTGGAGGTCGTCAGTGTAACAGCAGCTGTAGTTCCTCGTCTCAACTAATAAACTAGCTTGGCTTCCCTGGTGGCACAGCTGGTATAGAATCTGCCTGCAATGCGGGAGACCTGGGTTCGATCCCTGGGTCGGGAAGACACCCTGGAGGAGGGCATGGCAACCCGCTCCAGTGTTCTGGCCTGGAGAATCCCATAGACAGAGGAGCCCGGCAGGCACAGTTCATGGGATCTCAGAGACTCGGTCACAACTGAGCGACTGAGCATGCCTGCATGGCCACATTATATCAACCTGACACTTTTTTGAAAACGTGGATTGCAGAAAGACTTTTATTTTCCAATTTACTCGTATTGCTTTGAATAGAAGCCTGTGCATGAATTTTTCTTTTTGATTTTGACTTCATGATGGGAATGATGCTCTACATGAGATCTGCTCTCCTAGATTTTGCAGGAGAGGATACAATCTTGTTAACCACAGGCAGAGAGTTGTACAGGGGATGGCTAGAATTTATTCGTTTTGCACAACTGAAACTTTGTATCTGTTGTTGGAAACTCCCCCTTCTCCTCACCCCTCCAACAGTTCAGTTCAGTTCAGTCCAGTTGCTCAGTCCTGACCGACTCTTTGCGACCCCATGGACTGCAGCACTCCAGACCTCCCTGTCCATCACCAACTCCTGGAGCTTGCTCAAACTCGTGAACCCTTGGCAAACCGTAATTCTGCTCTCTGCCTCTGCGCGCTTCCTCATACACGTGGGACCACGCAGTGTCTGTCCTGCTGTGACTTAGTTCACTTAGCATCTGCCCCCACTAAGATCCATCTATGTTGTTGTTGACCTCAAGAGTTCCCTCATTTTTAAAGTTCAAGTGTGTCTATTATTTTTTTTTAAAGGCAACTAGTCTTGGCAATGTTATCAAGATATTGCAACCCTCTACACTGTTGGTGGGAATGCAAAGTGATGTAACTGCTATGAAAAACAGTGTGGGTGTGTGATCAGTCGCTTTTCGTTGTGTCTGACTCTTTGTGGTTCCATGGACTGTAGCCCGCCAGGCTCCTCTATCCGTGGGATTCTCCAGGCGAGCATACTGGAGTGGGATCTCCTCCAGGGGATCTTTCCAACCCAGGGATGGAATCTGAGTCTCCTGGATCTCCTGATCCTGACCCGGGGATGGAACTCAAGTCTCCTGCATCTCCTGAATTGCAGGTGGATTCTTTACGGCTGAGCCACCAGGGAAGCCCCCCAAAACATTATGGAGGCTCCTCAAGACATTAAAAATAGAAGTACCATATGATCCAGCCGTCTCCCTCCTGGGGGATTTTGCCCCAAAATTGAAATCAGGATCTCAAAGAGATACCTGCACAACCGTATTCATTGCAACGTTATTGATAGTATAAGCTGATGTAGACAGAATCTTCAATGTCACTGACAGATGAATGGACAAGGATGTATGGAATATGCCTTAATTCTTTAAAGGCTTTCAACCCTTAGAAGGTGGGAGTTCAGTTCAGTCGCTCAGTTGTGTCCAACTCTTTGCGACCCCAAAGAAGGTGGGAAAGAGAAACTTAAAAATTCACTGCGCGTTACCACCACCTGCCTACGGCCCAGAACGGAGGACTGATTCTGCAACTACTGTCTCAGTGAGTGAGAAACACAGTTGGCTTCTTTACACAGCTGACAATTGGATGATGAATTAAACATCGAGATTCTTTCTCGTGGTGGAATATGACATTTAGCTTCATTGATTACAGGAAGATAGCAGATTTCAAAAGATATTATCTATGCCTAGGAGAGATGCTGTTTCTAATAGCAAAATCTTCTAATGGGTATATTTTATTTAAAGAGATTCACTTTACTTCAGAATGGTGTCCCATCTCTTGTCAAATATCCTTTGCTTCTCCCTGGATGTGTGTCTCAGTCGCTCAGATGTGTCCAATTCTTTGTGACCCCGTGGACTGTAGCCTGTCAAGCTCCTATGCCCGTGGAATTTTCCAGGCAGAATACTGGAGTGGGTTTGCCATTTCCTACTCCATAATGAATACGTTTTTAAAAGGCTTTTTTTTTTAAAACTTTCTATGGAGGTGTAGCCAGTTGACAATGTTGTGATAGTTTGGGGTGAACCAAAGGGACTCGGCCATTGTTTATAAAAGACTCTAGTTAGCAGAATGTTCAGATTTGGTCCTGTCCACAGTGTTCATAGGACATTTGATTCGTGCCAACAGTTTCTCTTTAAATTTTCTGCTTTTATTTTTGGCCGTGCAGGGTCTTCGCGGCTGCCTGCAGCCTGGCCCTGGTTGCCGAGGTTGGGGGCGACTCTCTCGTTGTGGCGTGGAAGCTTCTTATTGCACCGCCTTCTCTCATGGTGGGGCGCCAGCTGGAGCCGCACACGGACCTCAGGAATTGTGGCCCCACGGGCTTGGCTGCTGCGCAGGATATGGGATCTTCCTGGACCAGGGATTGAACCCGTGTCCCCTGCAAACTGGCAGGTGAATTCTTAACCGCTGGACCACCAGGGCAGCCCTCAAAAGGTCCTTGATGATTGGTTATATATTTAGTCCTTTTCAAAATGCCCGTGGAGGCTTCTCAGTCTACACCAAAAGGTCCTTGATGTTTCGTCCCATCCAAAATCGTTTAGCGTGGACCACACCTGCTTGTGGACATTTTCAATAGGACCGAATTTCAAGAACTTTTTGGTGTGGACCAGACGTCTTCTGGACCAAATGTCTTCTGGACCAAAGGTCCGATGAAAGTTTTAGACAGGACCAGGTGTCCTGCAGGGAATATTGTTTTTTTAATTCCCTGCAAACCTTATCACTTTCGAAACGCCTTCAAAAATATTTCCCATGCCTATGTGAAAGAGTCCAGTGAATGTCATATTTTAGTTTTTGTTGATCAGATTTTTGTCCTTTGAAAAAAGATCAAAAGATGATGTAATGTTTTTGCGACAACTTCTTTCAGCAACCTTTGAAATAGTGCCATGTAGCTTGTGTTTAATATATCCAATTAAGCCACGAGATGCCTGTTTCCTGTGCTTTCCTTTAAAAGTCAGCCTCGAAAACATTCAGTTTACGCAAAGCATCAGTTCCGTGTTAAAATCTGAGGAGCATTTCTGCAGCCAGACTGGAAAGCGGCGTCGTGTAGTGCCTCTCAGCAAAGGTGACAAGTGCCATATGGAAAGGTTGGGAGAAGTTAAGAGTCTCAGATAATTCCGAAAAGGGCACTCGTGGCATTTCATCAAAAGCCTCGGGTCGGCGGCTGCTGAGAGAGAGAGTCATCAGACAGCTCATCCATTAGAGCTTGTATCAGGGAGACGTGTTCCCAGCTGTACCATCAGAAGCAGAGATAAGTGAGTTTCCACAGCATATTTCGTCGCCCTGAAGGTGAAGTGGGAAAAGTCCCAGGAGCCCACGCGTTGCTCTGTTAAGCTGGCCTGTGGAACAATGTTTGGTTCGACTCCTTCATCCCAGGCCTGATTCCGAGTGCTTCTGTGGGCTCATGGACTTGGAATCTTCACGACGTCTCCATCAGGGGCTTCCCAGCTGGTGCTGGTGGTAAAGAAGCCACCTGCAATTCAGGAGACACGAGTTCGATCCCAGGTTCCAGAAGATCCCCTGGAGAAGGGAATGGCAACCCACTCCAGTATTCTTGCCTGGAGAATCCCATGGACAGAGGAGCCTGGTGGGCTACAGTTCATGGGGTTGCAAAGAGTCGGACATGACTGACTCAGCACGCACACACGCACATCTCTATCAGATGTTATGATTGTCTTGTTACAGAAGAGGAAACGTACAAAAAGCAGGATGTAGATAGGCTGTATACTCAGATTTATGCCATGATGTTTTCGTTGTAAAAAGTAAATGAACAGATTTTCACCGTCTCCATGTATGACTGTGTGTGCTGCCTACTGCATAACTCCAGGGGTGACATGCACACGCCGCCATAGGAAGCATTGTTTCCTGTTTGTTCAGTGCGCAACCCGAGCCACCATACATGGCAGCCTTGGTTAGCCTGTGGTGTAGAAGGAGCTGGATACGTAAGTCATCGCTAGAACTTGTTATTTTGATTGGCCTGACAATGAGGACTGGAGAGCATTGCGTGAATTCAAGCCAGGCGTCGAATCCATGAGCTAGCATAGAGACCCGAGTCACTTCCGGAGTGAAGGAAATGGTGTGAGGGTCCTGCTCATTAACACAGAGATCAGACCGGTGGAGCTGGTTTATTGCATTCAAGGAAATAGGCATGTGGTTTTGTGTGTGTGCATTTATTGCGATACAACCAGAACTGTGATGATTTCTAAAGACCTGTGGCTTGATCCATGGTCGTCAGACGTAGTGACCTTGTGTGTTGGAAGAAATGGCCCTTGTTAGTTGAGACCTGCAGGGTCTGTTGCTAGCATAGAAATTTCCAGCACCTCAGATAGAGGTTGGGCCACTGGGTGAAGATGACACCAAATGGAGCCTCAGAGGACCCATGGTGACCATCTAGGGTGAAGGTGTTAGTCACTCACTCGTGTCCGACTCTTTGCGACCCCGTGGACTGTAGCCCGCCAGGCTCCTCTGTCCACACGGGATTCTGCAGGCAAGAAGACTGCCGTGGGTTGCCATTTCCTTCTCCAGGGGATCTTCCCAACCCAGGGCTCGAACCTAGGTCTCCTGCATTGGCAGGTGTGTTTGCTACCATCTGAGCCCCCAGGGAAGCCCGTCTAGGGTGAGCCAGGAATAATCCTTTTGTTCCTTGAGTGCCCGAGGGTTTAAAAGTCACCACTGCCTCTTTAAATATGTTCTTTTTGACTAACTCATGTCACCCCTCTGTTTCTGCAAAGGAATAATGATTACATTTTCCTAAATACTTCATCTCTCATTTCTTTTTTCCCCCCTTAGAGATTATGTCCTAGGGAATCTTGGGACATTTTGGACACTGGAATAGTTGAGGCTTACGCAGGCTTAGAAAGATATTTTAGGTCATTAGAGGAGAGGAAAAACGAGAATGGCTTTGGGCCAGGAGGACAAAACAAACAAATTTTTAAAAAGCACAAAAATTAACATTTAGGTTGGCTGTATCTTCAGAAATGTACACATTTCCTAATCTTTCCTGCATGGGCATCATGGAGGTAAAAAAAAAAAAATCACTGGGTAACGTGTTACATCACATGGAAACTTGGCAAGGATTGTACAAGTTCAGTGTCTCTGCTTTAATGATAATAACAAACCCTACACTGGGTGCCCTTTTCAATGTGTTCAAAATGTTTAACCTTCTTTAATTGTATGTTAAAATTTTTTGACACTGTGTTTAAAGTAAAAAGAACACGTAGTCAAAACAGTGATATTTATTTGCATCCTACTATTATTAGTTTAAATGCCAGTAAACCCCCTTCTGACCTTTTCTCCTTTGTATTGTCTGCCCTTTTTATTTTCAGCCCAAGACTGTTCAGTGAATTCTGGTGCAAAAAATAAATAAAAATTATATAATGGTATTGTTTTCCCATGGCGATGTTTTAAAGGGCAACTCGTGTTAGGAAAAAAAAAAATTATTTAAAGCCATAGTGTTCAATTTCCATCACAGCAATGGTAGAGGTTTTCCGGGACTATAAATGGTTCTGCCTGTGTATAGTAGCTTAAATTCAACAAGGATGACAGTTCGAAGAGAACGGCCAAGCGGAAATGAGACAGTGACTTAACGTCTTCCAGCGGGAGAGGGAGTGGAAAGCGACAGGAAGATTATTGCTGGATGTTGAAGCAAAGCTTCATCATCCCCACTTCTGTTTATGGCGCGTTCCCCTTAAAAGATGATAAACTCGAGGTTGGAGGACCAAAGTCGCCATGGGTCGCAGCGTGGCAATTACCCCGTAATTGTCCGTCTTCGGTGACCCTAGAGAATGCAGGAGAAAGCGCTTGATGAATGCGCCTACCCACACAAGTGTTTCACGCCGGGGCAGACAGAGCAGCCAGAATCTCTGCCCATCACCCCTCAGTGTCTCCTACATCTGGAACGTGCAGGGGGTCCAGCGTCACATCATCACTTACCTTGCTCTAAAAATACATACGTCTCTGCAGAAGATGGCCTCTGTGTGTCTCCGCGGCCCGGTTATTTCCTAGAAATGCAAGACATCCCTTCTGAAGATGTGGTGATTTTTCCTAGGAAGTGACAGGGCCTTTGGATTATCTTTTTTATGAGATCCAGCCACCACAAGCAGGAGTCCTAACAGCTGGAAGGCAAGCTGCCCTTTCTAGAAATTGATGGCCGTGACAAAACCGGGCTTGCTAGCAGCCCTGGAGGCTGTGGTGGCCTTCCCTGATGGCTCAGATGGTAAAGAATCTGCCTGCAATGTGGGAGACGCGGGTTCGATCCCTGAGTTGGGAAGATCCCCTGGAGAAGGGAATGGCAACCCACTCCAGTATTCTTGGGCTTCCCTTCTGGCTCGGCTGGTAAAGACTCCACCTGCAATGCGGGAGGCCTGGGCTCAGGCCCTGGGTCAGGAAGATCCCCTGGAGGAAGAAATGGCAACCCACTCCAGTATTCTTGCCTGGAGAATTCCGTGGACAGCAGAGCCTATTGGGCTATCTGTGGGGTCCCAAAGACTTGGACATGACTGAGCAACTAACACTTTTTCACTTTGGCAGCTCTTTTAACGCCCACTCTGGGAGCGCCATATATACTTGGCATTGCCCGTCCAATTTGAAACATTCCACAGTAGCATGGAGCAAGCCCTGTCCTCCTGTGTCCATCTAGACTGATCTCCCTGGCTGGGTTTCTCATTTCTCCGTTTTGGAGCGTAACCACAGACATTTGTAGCTCAGCTGGTAAAGAATCTGCCTGCAATTCAGGAGACCTGGGTTTGATCCCGGGGCTGGGAAGATCCCCTGGAGAAGGGAAAGGCTACCCACTCCAGTATTCTGGCCTGGAGAATTCCATGGACTATACAGTCCATGGGGTCACAAAGAGTCAGACAGGACTGAGTGACTTTCACTCTAACTTTTCACTTTCATGGAAGAAAAGGGTTTTGACCAAGTGAATGAATGGGACTCTAAATCACAAATTTTGAAGACTGAATTCCAACATAAAATAATTCAATTTCCATGATGTAAGTCACTCCAGTGCCTGAGAATGGAAAATGGTGTCAGTGGGTACTGAATTTTAAGGCACCGTTATGATCAAACACAATTTCGAAGAATACATTTTAATTCTTGTAATAAGAGAAGATTACCTAATTAGGAAGTGTTTTCAGCAGGACCACATTAAAACCCATTCTGATGTATCTTTCCTGCTGTTTTAATTGTAGTTTATAAGGACAAATGCAAACTGAAATAGTACTTTAAGCCATTCCCTAGTTGGTGGAAGAATATTTTCCTGAACCATAAAATATGGATTTGCCAATGTGGGGAGTTAATCACATTGCCCTACATTTTCTCTTATCTTGGCAGAGAAATAGAGGGTTCTTTCCAACACAGAACTCAACCCTCTGATTATCATGTGGTCCACTTTAGATGCCAATATCTTGTTGTTCAGTCACTCAGGTGTGTCTGACTCTTTGCGACCCCATGGACTGCAGCACACCAGGCTTCCCTGTCCATCACCAACTCCTGGAGCTTGCTCAAACTCATGTCTGTTGAGTCGGTGATGCCATCAAACCATCTTATTCTCTGTCATCCCCTTCTCCTCCTGCCTTCAGTCTTTCCAGCCATTATCTTAGGTGTTAGCAAAGCAAGACATTTCCATCAAACACAAAATATGACATGAACTCAGAGCAGACTGTCCCTACTGAATTTTTTTTTACATTACATGTGATATTACTAAGGATCATTTATTTATAACTTGCATGGGATTGCAGGGGGCTCATGTTGACAGGAAAATGCTTTCAATCTGCCCTTTGAAACCTCAGAAATGTGAAAGGAAAGCTTAGAATGAAATAGTGTAATATGTTTCTTGAGAGAGGCACTGGGTGAACACTGACATTTTAAAATTCAGTCTCATTGACGTTATTCCAAATGGAAACACAGGATACAGAGAGTGCAAGGCAATTGCTAACCTTATTTAAAAGAAAAAAAAAAAAGCATTGTAGGGTGGAAGATTGCAAACAAAACACGGAAGTAGAAAGACTGTAATACTGACCCCTCCGTGACCTCAACCCCAAGCTTCAGGCATCCTTACCACCTTCAGATACAGTTGTAGTCAGGATGCTTTAGAAGTTCCCATAGTCATGCCTGGATCAGAAGTTGCAAGATAGGCTGCCTGAATGGTAACATTTTTTTCCCTCGGGGGTGTAGGTGTTTATTTTCATAGGGGTAAAGAGTGAAGATGATGAATAGACAAAGTGTATCAAGGTCCTCTGTGTCTGTCATGCCATCGCAGAACTTACCAGCTTCATGCAATACTCATTTATTTAGCCCCCGATGTTGACATATATTCAGGCTGCGCTGGGTGGCTATTTCCTGTCTAGAACGGTCTACCCGGATCTTGGCTCCGGCATCTGTAATTGGTGGATGAATAGCTGAGGTGACTGACTTATTATAACTTCACCTGTGATGGTGGGAACCTTCGGGGGGGGGGTCCCCTCTCCATGTGGCCCCCTCATTCTCCAGAAAGGAGGCTGCTCCAGGCTTGTCCTCAAGCCTGGTCCGACCCAGTGGTTTCAACATCCGTGGGCGAGGGCAACCCTGGGTGCAGATACGTTGCAAGTCTCTGGGGCTGTGTGGATACTACTTTCCATTGCAAACAAGTTCCATGGCCATATCCAGAGGCAGAAGGTTCATCCGGAGATTTCAGCGGTCACAGGGACTAATTACAGATTGACATCAGGACATGCATACGAGGGAGGGAAAACCTGTGGCCAGTGTCACCATCTATTTCATAAAGTTTTATCAGTGAAAGCAATCAAGTTGACAGAGGTGAAAATGGCTAAGTAAGGACCAGCATAATTTCCCTTCGCCGTAAAATCAGTGAGACAGCTGGAAAAAGTCGTCAGAAATAACTTCGGCGTGAATCTGGAAATTAACCAAAGGCTTGCCGCAATCCAGGCAGCTTTTATTCCTGCAAAGTGGTTGGATCTCGGTAAAAACGGTGGTCTCGGGAGCATTGTAACTTGCTGAAGCCAATCCAACATTCTGCAGTCTGGAAAAACAACAGCCCCCAGCTTCCCTAGCAGGGAGCAGAAGGAAAGGTCAGCCCGGCCTTGAGCAAATCCTCATTCCTAAGGGGCGGTTAATTTGTCTGTTTTTGACCTGACTTGGAGCCTGCCCAGTGCAGAAAGCCTTCTCCAGGAGGGAATAAAGTGCTGAAACATGCGACATCGTGGGTGAGCGTTGGAAACCTTGTGGTGTGAGAAAAAAGTTACAGTCATAAAAGAAAAAGCAAAGGTCAAAGTGTTTCCATATCTATTAAAGGATATGACATAGAACCAACCATTGTTACAAAGATGGGGCTTCCCAGGTGGCGCTGGTGGGGAAGAATCCATTTCCCAATGCAGGATATAGAAGAGGCACCGCAGGTTTGATCCGTGGGTTGGGAAGATCTCCTGGAGGAGGAAGTGGCAACCCACTCCAGTATTTGTGTGTGTGTGAGATCCAATTTTATTTTATTTTTTAAAATTAATTTATTTATTATAATTGGAGGCTAATGACTTTACAATATTGTAGTGGTTTTTTCCATACATTGACATGAATCAGCAATGGGTGTACATGTGTTCCCCATCCCGATCCCCCCTCCCACCTCCCTCCCCATCCCATCCCTCACGGTCATCCCAGTGCACCAGCCCTGAGCATCCTGTCTCATTCATTGAACCTGGACTGGTGATCCATTTCACAGATGGTAATATACATGTTTCCATGTGATTCTCTCAAACCATCCCACGTTCGCCTTCTCCCACTGAGTCCAAAAGTCTGTTCTTTATATCTGTGTTTCTTTTGCTGTCTCACATATAGGATCATTGTTACTGTCTTTCTAAATTCCATATACATGCAATAGTATACTGTATTGGTGTTTTTCTTTCTGGCTTACTTCTCTCTGTGTAATAGGCTCCAGTTTCATCCAACTCATTAGGACTGGTTCAAATGAATTCTTTTTAATGGCTGAGTAATATTCCATTGTGTATATGTACCACAGCTTCCTTACCCATTCATCTGCTGATGGGCATCTAGGTTGCTTCCATGTCCTGGCTATTATAAACAGTGCTGCGATGAACATTGGGGTGCACGTGTCTCTTTCAGATCTGGTTTCCTCGGTGTGTATGCCCAGAAGTGGGATTGCTGGGTCATATGGCAGTTCTATTTCCAGTTTTTTAAGGAATCTCCACACTGTTTTCCATAGTGGCTGTACTAGTTTGCATTCCCACCAACAGTGTAAGAGGGTTCCCTTTTCTCCACACCCCTCTCCAGCATTTATTGCTTGTAGACTTTTGGATAGCAGCCATCCTGACTGGCCTGAGATGGTACCTCACTGTGGTTTTGATTTGCATTTCTCTGATAATGAGAGATGTTTAGCATCTTTTTGTGTGTTTGTTAACCATCTGTATGTCTTCTTTGGAGAACTGTCTGTTCAGTTCTTTGGCCCATTTTTTGATTGGGTCATTTATTTTTCTGGAATTGAGCTGCAGGAGTTGCTTGTATATTTTGGAGATGAATTCTCTGTCAGTTGCTTCGTTTGCTATTATTTTCCTCCATCCTGAGGGCTGTCTTTTCACCTTGCTTATAGTTTCCTTTGTTGTGCAAAGCTTTTAAGTTTCATTAGGTCCCATTTGTTTATTTTTGCTTTTGTTTCCATTACTCTGGGAGGTGGGTCATAGAGGATCTTAGTGATTTATGTCAGAGACACTCCAGGGTTCTTGCCTGGAGAATCCCGTGGACAGAGCACCCTGGTGGGCTACAGTCCATGGGGTCGCAAGAATCAGACACAATTGAGCAACTAAACCACCACCGCCATCACGGGCTTTTGATGTCACTTTGTTTTTTATTTCACCTTAACGAACAAACCAGCTATGTTCCAGCTACTCTTCATGCCTTGAATTCCCCCTTCTCCATCCACTGACTCTTATCCGCAAATCCATGAGCCACTATTGATCTTAGAATCATCTCCTTTTTGGGAAACGTGGTGTTTCCCCACGTTAACTCATAACCACTTCTCTCGTGTCTTCTGTGGTATGTGGACCCGAGATAGGTTTTAGACCATCAGCTCCTTGGGGGAGGGACCACTTTTTATTCACCTTTACTTCTCTCTGTTGTTCAGTTGCTCAGTCCAGTCCTTGACCCCATGGACTGCAGTACACCAGGCTTCCCTGTCCTTCAGCATCTCGTGGAGCTTGCTCAAATTCATGTCCATTGAGTCAGTGATGCCATCCAACCGTCTCATCCTCTGTCGTCCCCTTCTCCTCTGGCCCTCAATCTTTCCCAGCATCAGGGTCTTTTCTGATGAGTCGGCTCCTTCCATCACGTGGTCGACATTTTAGAGCTTCAGTTTCAGCATCAGTCCTTCCAATGAATAGTCAGGGTTGATGTCCTTAAGGATGGACATCTAGAATTCACATGTCACGTGAACAGAATGATGCCTAAAACCTTCCCAGGAATGTTTCATCGTCTCTGGAGCCTGGGAAGGTTATGCCTTCCAAGGTCTCTGGACCATTTAATCCCAGGCCAATCTGCCCTGTCCGTTCTTCCTCCTCTGCTGACGTTGTCCAGGCGATTAAAAATGCAGTGGTCCCAGAGGAGTTGGAAACTTAGGTGCACACCAAAGCCTGCACACTGATGTTTCCAGCTGCAGTATTCATAACTGCACAAACTTGGAAGCAACCAAGGTGTCCTTTGGTAGGTCAGTGGATAAATAAACTGTGGTCCATCCGGACACTGGGATGTCATTCACTGTTAAAAAGAAATGAGCTGTCAAGTCAAGGAAAGACAGGCAGGAACCTTAAATGTGTGTTGTTCAGTCACTGAATCGTTCAGGACTCTTTGCGACTCCACGGACTGTAGCCCGCCAGGCTTCTCTGTCCATGGGGTTTCCCGGGCAAGAATACTGGAGTATGCCATGCTCTCCTCCAGGGCATCTTCCCGACCCAGGGGGCGAAACCTTCATCTCCTGCATCGCAGATGAATTCTTTACGGCTGAGCCGCTGGGAAAGCCCAGCCCACTGCTCATGGTTACGTCTGTTCCCTCCGAATGAAAATGTGCCCCCTTCAGTCATGTTCACTAGCTTCTGTGACTCTTTGTCCCTTCCCACCCCTATATGAGTCTTTGTCAGAAACTCTTTATGCCTCCTTCATGCGATGCAATGGGTTTTGCAGAGCAATCCAGAAAAATTCTTCAAAGAGTCAAGGTGAGGACATTATTCTTCCAAGAAGGACACCTTTTCATACCCTCTCCGCATCAGAGGCATCCAGAGAGTGATGATCTATTGAGAGAGTCCCCTTCAGCTCAGTTACCATTTAGAGTGGTTTCAAACTACCTCTGTAAAAATGACTGTCTTAAGATCCCCCTGATGTTCCAGTGTTTGGAACTTTGACTTCCAATCCAGGGGGTACAGGTTTGATCCCTGGTCAGGGAACTCAGATCCCACACGCCTCTTAGCCAAAACATAAAGCAGAAGAAATACTGTAACAAATTGATAATGACTTTAAGAATGGCCCACATAAAAAAATAATCTTTAAAAAATAAATGGTTTGTTGAAAATAATGAATTTTCCCATAAGAATCATAGTGACCTGAATTTATGTATCAGCATATGCAATTTTCATTAACCTAGAAATCTCAATGAAATGATTGTGTCATATACACTTGTATCCACTTCTTTCTTTAGTGGACAATTTTTTAAAATAAATTTTTCTTTGTGCTACTTTGAAATAAATATCTCATGGAATATCCTATAATAGCAGTTTCTAAACTGACCCTGGGTTCTAGACTCCAAATGATACATTGGTGTATTTGGGAATTTATATTTTTAGCAGTAAAAAGTCAAAATGCAAACCTAGCTAGCTCTGGAAATAAAAATGCTGGAGTCACAGAGCAAAAAGCGGTGTTTTTTTTTGTTTGTTTTTGTTTAAAATAGGCTTAAAACAGCTAAAGTCATATCCGAAGATAATAACAGGAATAAGGCCTTGGCCTAATTAAAGTCATTCCAAAAGATATATAACATGCATTCAACTTTCAGTTATCTAAAATATCAGAGACTTGGGGATTTGTGAATGATAATTAAACTTTACTCATAGAATTAAAGCCTTAAAAACCAGCAGAACAATTTGTATGTGTTTGTTAAACCCTTGAATCAAACCGATTATTTATTCCTTTTTTGTCTGAGCAGTTTCTGCATTTGAGGGAGAAGAGACATGCACCAGTTTTCCTAAGGCTTGTTGTTTTGAAGAAGATGTAGATTTTCTCTAAGTAGAATCCGCCTGAGCCAACGTGCTGATTCTAGCATCTAGAATTGAATGCCTGGTTTTCCTCACTTATTGAACTGCCTGAAATATCACAGGACTCGACTTAATATAGATGGTTAATGAACAAAACTTCATAACTCTGGCGACTTAGAAAAGTAACATTTCTTAGGCATGTATGATGTGGTTTATTTGCGTCAATAACCTACATACCTTGAGTCTGAGTCATTCAGTGGCTCTGATTCAGGACAGACCTTTACTTGAATGGGTTTATTTTCACGCTCTCATCAGTTTCTTGTTTGAGCCGTTTCTTCAGACAGTTTTGAAGCTGCTTGTTGGAAGTTTTGGTCGTCAGCTCTTTGATGCGAGTTCTCCTTAATCCCCTGTGTCAGAGATCCACAGGAGGAGAACTTCAGAGAAATATGTCAACTCTGCCCCAAGTCCCACGGACTTTGTCTCGGCAGTGACCATGTGTTAGTCAGCTATGTCTACAATGATGCTGTGTAACAAGCCAGTCGTATGCAATGGCATAAAAATACACATGTGTTCTGTTCATTGGTCTGTGGATCATCCCACATGGTTCTGCCTCATGCCATGCAATGGGACCCAGGCTAGCAGGGCAGAGGACAGGAGAACCCAGAGGGACAAGAGGAAACACAGGCTATTCTTCACATATTTGCCCCTAATGGCCATTTCTGTTCACATTTCGTTGGCTGCAGCAGGTGGCGAGAAAGTCTGCTTGTTCCCTAGATAGTTTTCCGTGGCTGGGCAATGAATCACCACCAGCTTAGCAGCTGACGCCAAAACCTGTGTGTTGAGTCACAGTTCTGCAAGCCAAGGTCCAGCACAGCCCAGCTGGTTGCTATGGTGTACATCTCACAGCATGGAACCACCGTACCATCTGGGACTGACCATTCTCACCTGGGCAGAGTTAACGCTCTTACTGTCCGCCTGGGCTCCTCTGTCTTTAAACCAACCATTGCAGGTCAAGTTCTACTCTGCTTTTGGTACCGTTCCGTCCTTCAGCTGATCGGATGAGGCCCACCCAGAGTGGGACAGCAATCTGCTTTACTCAGAGGGGAATCAAATATGGACCTCATCCAGAAAACACCTCCCTGACACACCCTGAAAACAGTGTTTAGCTAAGTATCTGGGCACCTCAACGCCCAGGCAAACTGATACATAAAACTCACCATCACAGAGCATGCCAAGTTCATGAGAATAGTTGAAAAAAGAAGGGGGAAATGGGGCTGGAGACAGATGACAGGCAGGGACCACTGTGTGGGCAGTCTCACTGAAAGGGTGTCCTGCAGTCTGAAGTCACTCGGAAGCCATCTATTCAGTTCAGCTCAGTCACTCGGTCATGTCTGACCCTTTGCGACCCCATGGACTGCAGCACGCCAGGCCTCCCTGTCCATCACCAGCTCCCAGAGCTTAGGCAAACTCATGTCCATCGAGTCGGTGATGCCATCCAACCATCTCATCCCCTGTCGTCCCCTTCTCCTCTTGTCTTCAATCTTTCCCAGCATCATGGTCTTTTCCAATGAGTCAGTTCTTTGCATCAGGTGGCCAAAATGTTGGAGTTTCAGCTTCAGCATCAGTCCTTCCAAAGAATACCCAGGACTGATTTCCTTTAGGACGGACTGGTTGGATCTCCTTGCAGTCCAAGGGACTCTCAAGAGTCTTCTCCAACACCACAGTTCAAAAGCATCAATTCTTTGGCGCTCAGCTTTCTTTATCGTCCAACTCTCACATCCATACATGACTACTAGAAAAACCATAGCCTTGACTAGACGGACCTTTGTTGGCAAAGTAATGTCTCTGCTTTTTAATATGCTGTCTAGGTTGGTCATAGCTTTTCTTCTAAGGAGGAAGCGTCTTAATTTCATTAAATCAGAAGACAGGGCTGATCCCACTTAAAAGATCGTTCTTAGTGCAATGCAGAGATCAGACTCTTCAGTGTAGTCCTGGAGAATGTGAGAACTAGACAGATTCAAGAGTTCTTTAGGAGATGAAGTGGATAGGACTTAGTGGTTGACAAGATGTAGAAGACTAGGGAGAAGAAGAGATGCTTCCTACTGTGGCATTCAGGACAGTTGTAAACATTTTGCATATAGACTGCAGAACTACTTCTGGATTGTAATCAACAAGTTGTCAGGGTGTCTGTGAGTTCACTACAGAACTTTTTCCATTGTGTTCTCATTTTCAAAATAATGTTACTATCAGCTGTGTGTTTTTATTTATTTTTTGGTGGTGCTGTGTGGCTTGTGGGATCTGAGTTCCCCAACCAGGGATTGAACCTATACCCTCAGCAGTGAAATCACAGAGTTCTAACTACTCCTGTGTGCTCAGATGCCCACTCATGTCCGACTCTGTGTGACCCCACGGACTGTAGCCTGCCAGGCTCCTCTGTCCATGGGATTCTCCAGGCAAGAATACTGGAGTGGGTTGCCATGCCCTCCTCCAGGGGATCTTCCCCACCCAGGGATTGAACTCATGTCTCTTAGGTCTCCTGCATTGGCAGGTGAATTCTTTACCACTAGCACCACCTGGAAAGCCCAGGGCCACCAGGGAATTCCCAAATTCTTATTTTATTGAGAGTACAAGGGAAATTTTTAATTTTTTAAGAAACAGCCTGAACATTCTGGGTGATCTGGCCAATTACCACATGACTGAATTTCTGTCATCTTATTTCAGAGACTCCATTTCAATTTGCATCAACAATTGCCTTAGTGGCCTCTGGGGGCCATGTCACATTCCAATAAGCTGTCTGAACAAAAGTTTGGTAGTACGTATTTTAGCCGGAAAAGTTTGGAGAGAAAGGAGTTGCCACCTGCTCCACGGTGATCGCAAATTCAGAACATCTGTACTTCAGAAATCGTTGTCAGTAGCAAGGAGGATTCTTAGCTCACAATAATACATACAGTGTCTATATTAAAAGATATAATTTCCGGAAACATCTCAGATGGCCACAGAATATGGCTTGGAGGCTACACAGCATGGGGCAGGGTAGCCAAGAAGGATCCATGTGGCGTTAGTTGCTCAGTTGTTTTCCAACTCTTTGTGACCCCATGACTGTGGCTCTCCAGGCTCCTCTGTCCTTGGGATTTTCCAGGCAAGAATACTGGAGTGGGTTGCCATTCCCTTCTCTAGGGGATCTTCCCAACCCAGGGATCAAAGCCCAGGTCTCCCACGTTGCAGGCAGATTCTTTACCGTCTAGGCCAGTGGATATACTCAAGTCCTGCAAAGAAAGTGTCGTTACCTACTGCTTGATATCTGTCAATACGAGAGAAGGGGCTGGGTCCTGAAACCAGGCCCATTTGCTATGCCCAGCGTATCCACATGCTACTTGTAAATTAGGTCTGCCTGAGTGTTCTCTGAACCCGACGAGTGTCTGTGGTTGGTGGAACCAGGTCACTGGTGCAGTATCTTCAGATTTCTATTCCAGTGTCACCTGCCCTGACTCCACTCATTATTGAGCAGACGACTTTTGCAGAAACTATTGCCCATGGCCGGCGATCTTTGTTTTGACCAGCCCAAAGTGAATTCTGTTTTCACTAACGTTTTGTGGGTTATTACCTTCAGTAGTTACACCTGATGCATCTGTAAAGTGTTCTAATTCTTGTGAAACGTTGTCTTCGATCCACGCTTCTCTAGAAACTAAGAAGCATTCTCCAGCGGTGTGAGCTTCGTGTTCACTTTCTTTATCACAATCAATCACTAAGGTCTTTCTTCTTTTTGTTGGCCTAATATTTGCATCGTCTGATTCAGAGCTGTATTCTGAAGACCTGTCATCTTCTGAGACACTAGTATATATGTCACTCAATCAGAAAGTTCATCTGCATTAAAACTCACCAGAAAAATTCTTCTTCGTTCGACATTTCACAATGCGTTGCTTTTGAAAATTTTGCATTTATAATATACAGAAGGTTGGAACAAAAACCTAATGGAGCAAAACGTGAATGATAATGACAATTGTACGTTGTATAATGAAACCTTGCTCAATTTTAGCCTTCAACAACTTCACGCGGTGATGTTAATTGTATCACTCTCTGAAAATGTATTGATGTATCCCGTGTCGATAACATTCTGCTAACACAACTTGTATGAATATGCGTCTGGTAAATAATGTGCTAAAATAAAATCATCCCAAGAAGTAATGAAACTGCAGAGGGAGACGTGGATTAGGAATGTGTGGAGTGGGTGACTGGGACCAGCACAGCCCTCTCCAGGGTCTAAAGGATGGATTTTTCTGAGACAGAGCGGCCTGGAAGGATTGCATCTGAGTGGCTCTGAAGTCAAACTGACCGATGCCAACCCTGCTCCCTCATCTCACCCAGGAGTCGGAACCATCCCTTGACGGGGTCTCTTTTCTCAGAGATTAGCCCAGAGCAGGTGTTCCATACTTAGGCGAGCGATAGCAGATGGAACTCCAGTGAAGGCGACACTTGGAGGCTTCACGGGAGGAGACGAACATGAAGATGAGACATCCAGAAACACCCCAGGGCAAGGAACAAACCTCTCTCTTAAACCGGCTGATCTTTTGGCTCAAGGGCCGCCATGTCTTTCCTCACCTGCCCTAGACGAGCCAGGGATGGGAGACTGGAAGCCATGGACTCCAGGACAGACGGAGGGCAGCCTGAGACGCTGGGGCGTGGGGTTAGGGGCTGGGAGGAGAGAAGAACCAGGAGAAAGGAGATGAGTCCTGAGAAGGGAGGCAAGGACTCACAGTGAACCAGCTGCTTCACCATTTGTCTGAGCTCTGACTGCTGCAGTTATCCGTTGGAATAAAGGTTTTTGCACTAGTAGTTCAGTTCAGTCGCTCAGCCGTGTCCGCCTCTCTGCGACCCCATGGATGGCAGCACGCCAGGCCTCCCCGTCCATCACCAACTCGCGGAATTTACCCAAACTCATGTCCATCGAGTCGGTGATGCCATCCAGCCATCTCATCCTCTGTCACCCCCTTCTCCTCCCGCCTTCAATCTGTCCCAGCATCAGGGTCTTTTCCAGTGAGTCGGCTCTTTGCATCAGGTGGCCAAAGGATTGGAGTTTCAGCTTCAGCATCCGTCCTTCCAGTGACTCTTCAGGACTGATTTCCTTTAGTAACAGAGACTCTAATTAATTGTGACTTACTCATTATTGAATGTGGCAGGTTTGGGGGGTGGCTTTCTGTTAAGAGTTTTTCAGGGGTTCAAACTCCTTCCATCCCGTTTTTTGGTTTGGTTGGTTGGTTTTATAATTTATATTTAATTTCAGCATGTGGGATCTAGTCCCCTGAGCAGGGATCAAACCCAGGCCTCCTGAATTCAGAGCAAGGAGTCTTAGCCATTTGATCACCAGGGAACTTCCCCCTTTTTTTTTTTTTTTTTAAATCATCCTTCAATGCAGTTTTCCAAGAGGACTCAAGAGCCTGTCTTGCAGCTTGTTTCCCTTTCATTTCTTATTGGCTAGGACACAGTCACATGAGCAAACGGGGCCACTGAGGATTCTGGGAAATGTAGTCTTTAGGAAAGATTCTGGGAAATGTAGTCTTTAGCAAGGATTCTGGGAAATGTAGTCTTTAGCAAGGATTCTGGGAAATGTAGTCTTTAGGAAGGATTCTGGGACATGTAGTCTTTAGCACAGTAGCTCTGTGCTCAGGTAATAAGTCTGTAACTATGAATGGAGTGCGGAATAGATATTGATGCCATCAGTAGCCTCTGCTGCCCTCCCTAGTAACCTGCCTTCCAGCTTGTCATCAATCTCGTTTCCATTGTCATTTCAGGCTCCTATGATACCCATGAAGGAGTAATTATCGTGTCTATTTACAGATGAGGGGAAAGAGTACTTCATTTAACAGCGGTCGTTTTCAGCGGGAGAACGACGCAGAGAAAAAATGTAGGCAAAAAGTTGAAAGGGCGTCAGGGAAGGGAGGGTGAAGTATTATTTTATTTCTAGCCATTGGAAGGCCTTTAATGTTTTCATGACTGTGAGCTCATGCGTGTGTATACCTGTGTGTGTGCGTCCGGATTCATGCATCTCCTTATATCTCAAAAAGCACTCAAGTCCTTCATGGTGATGAATGATCCTCATGACTAGCAAAATTTTTTCTACAAAACATTGTGTTTGATTGCATGTATACCCCCTCCACCAAAATCACATCTATACTGACCTTCCCCCTGCCTCTATGGAGCAGTCTCTCAGAGATATCTGAGGTGCTGTCTCGCGGGCTGCAGTCCTCATTTTGCCCCAAAGAAAACTTAACTCGCACCTCTCACGTTGTACATTTTTTTTCAAGGTGACAGGAGCCTTGGAAGGTTTGAAGAAAGCTACCATGCTTCTGAGAATTATAGCGTCACGGCTATAAGCAGCTGCCTCAGTGGGCTTCCCAGGGGGTGCGGTGGTAAAGAATCTGCCTGCCAATGCAGGAGATGTAAGAGACGCAGGTTCGATCCGTGAGTCAGGAAGATCCCCTGGAGGAGGAAATGGCAACCCACTCCAGTATCCTTGCCTGGAGAATCCCATGGACGGAGGAGCCTGGCGGGCTACAGTCCATGGAACTGCAAAGAGTTGGACATGACTAAGAACACACACACACACACACACACACACTCTCTCTCTCTCTCTCTCTCACATAGCAGCTGCCTGTGTGTTTCACCCCCTTGGTGAGTTCAGTGGTCCAGTCGAGTGAAAGGACGATAAGCAGAAACATACAAGGTTTTGTCCTTAAAGCAAGTCGGTCGGTTTGTCACTTTATAGACAAGTGATGCTCAAACCTGTTGTCTTGGAAGGGATAAAACACCCCCCTTCTGCACAGCGTGCTGTAAAATGCTCAAGTGCTTCTCATATTCTGGGGAGTTATACTTCTGCACTTCAGAGAAGAAAAGTAAAGAACGGACTTAGAATCTCCCTTCCAGGATTGCAAGCATCATTTTTTTTTTTTTTTTAACAAAGGGCTCATTTTTTTCTCCCAGGATGCAGGGTGAGGAAATTACTCTTCTGCCAAGCTGGAGGCTCTGGTGTGTTCCCTGCCCTTCCCCGACTCCCCTCTGCGCTGAGTAGTTTTATGAGAGGCTTGAGTCTCATGTAACCAGGCAGACTTCAATCACGTTAGGACTGTAAATGAATTCAGGCCATAGCAGATGCAGCAAACAGGTTTCTTTCTTGAGATACGACATCTGTGCCAACCCATGTATCTTGGAAGAAAGACAACTGTTCTCTGCTGCTTCTTATTGCCTCCGAGGCACTGTATCAAACGCTCCATGATCAAATAAAGGATGAGATGGTGGGGAGTGGAAATGATTTTCAATCCCATGCCTGACAGCATTGTGCACGATGGGTTTCATAGGAACCAGCTGGCGTAAAACTCAGCATTCAGAAAACTAGGATCATGGCATCTGGTTCCATTACTTCATGGTGAAGAGATGGGGAAAAAATGGAAACAGCGGCAGACTTTACTTTCTTGGGCTCCAAAATCACTGCAGACAGTGACTGCAGCTATGAAATTAGAAGACACTTCAGTTCAGTCCAGTGGCTCAGTCGTGTCTGACTCTTCGCGATCCCATGGGGTTTTCCAGGCAAGAGTACTGGAGTGGGGTGCCACTGCCTTCTCCCAAACCACCTCTTACTCATGGGTAATTGCATGCCCATCTTCTGATTCCTTTCGTCTCAAAATATGCAAGTTGTCTTCTCTTTGTCTCACAAACTCTACATTTGGTTTGTATCAACTTGTGTTGACTCCACTGTAGAAGTGTTGTTGCGTGGGTCATCCACTTTTGTCTTTTCACACTGTTACCTTTTCATACTGTTTCATACTATTTCATACTGTTGAGATGAGATGCTTGGATGGCATCACCAACGTGATGGACATGAGTTTGAGCAAGCTCCGGGAGTTGGTGATGGACAGGGAAGCCTGGCGTGCTGCGGTCCTTGGGGTCGCAGGGGGTCAGACAGGACTGAGTGACTGAACTGAACTGAAGTGACCTTGCGTGGGTACACTTTTATTGATTCCAGATGCCACTGTCTTCATTTCGGGTCTTGTTGTGTCTTACCTAGATTATTTCTGATGGATCATCCTTCCTACAGATTTTCTTCCTCTCTCATCTATCCTGCAGACAAACACTGGGACTTGCTTTGTTGATACTCAATCCTGACCCTTATCTTCCTGTCTGTGTTTGCTCTTTGCTCAGTATTTATGATCTAGCCACATCAGATAACTTGCCATTTCCTCTCCTCGGTCACGGGCACACATCTTGGCTCATGCTAACAGATACCACTGTTTGGAGTGTATTTTCTCCTCCCCGCCCCCCACACCCACCACTGAAATCTATCAGTTTTTCATTGTTGCTGGTCAATCAGTAAGTCATGTCTCTGACTCTTTGTGACCCCCCAAGGACTGCAGCACGCCAGGCCTCCCTGTCCATCACCAATTCCCGGAGCTTACTCAAACTCATGTCCATCGAGTCGATGATGCCATCCAGCCATCTCATCCTCTGTCATCTCCTTCTCCTCCTGCCCTCAATCTTTCCCAGCATCAGGGTCTTTTCAAATGAGTTCGTTCTTCGCGTCAGGTGGCTAAATTATTGGCGTTTCAGCTTCAGCATCAGTCCTTCCAATGGATATTCAGGGTTGATTTCCTTTAGGGTTAACCAGTTTGATCAGTTTTCTAATCCTGTCATAAAAGTGAATACAAATGTAGCTGCTTTGAACTGTTTATTTTCTCCCAGGAATGTAGGTCAGAAGTTTACAATGTGTCTTTGATTTTTTTGCTCTCTGTTCCCTAAGGCTAAACTCATGGTTCTGGATGGCCAGAGATCTTATCTGGAGACTCAGAGGAAAAAACTCCTTCCTGGTGATTGGCAGAATTCGGCTCCTTCTGGCTGTAGGACTGGAGTTCCCCTTTCCTTGCTGACTGTCAGCCAGCAGCCACACCCTTCTGAGCTTCTCATGGCCCTCTGCGTGTGGCTTGCCGTGTTGCCCCCTCTGTTTTCAAACCAACAGCCAGAAGGACCCTGAGTCCTTCTCATGCTTCTGATCTCTCTGGCTTCTGCCATGTCTCTCCCACTTTTGAGCTAGAAAAAGGTGGGATTGGGTCAGCCTGTGTAATGCAGGAGTATCTCCACATCTTAAGGTCTGTAGTGTTAGTTATGTAACCGTCGTGTGAGTGAGATTCACTCATTTGTGTCTGACTCTTGCAACCCCATGGACTATACAGCCCATGGAATTTTCAGGCCAGAATACTGGAGTGGGTAGCCTTTCCCTTCTCCAGGGCATCTTCCCAACCCAGGGATTGAACCGAGGTCTCTTGCATTGCAGGCAGATTCTTTACCAGCTGAGCCACAAGGGAAGCCCAAACTTGACATATTCATCAGTACAAAGGATCAGGGTGTGGACATCTCTGGGTGGGGGGCATTCAACTTATGTCAAAAAGCGCTAGTGATTTTTCAGAAAGCAGAGTCTGTCTCTGCAAAGTGGCATTAGCTTTGTGGCTTCCTTCAAGGTTTAATTGTGATGTAGTGTTTACAAATGTCCTTTTCGTGCACCAATGTACTTTGTGGAATATTTAATTATAGAAGCTCATTTGCGAGTCTGCCTCCCACCACCAATGATGAATTACAGGAGCTCAGAAACAAAACCCCAATCACCTTGATATTCATATGCAGAATCTAACGCAAAG
Source organism: Cervus canadensis (assembly GCF_019320065.1). Classification (NCBI taxonomy): domain Eukaryota; kingdom Metazoa; phylum Chordata; class Mammalia; order Artiodactyla; family Cervidae; genus Cervus; species Cervus canadensis. The sequence goes on from NC_057419.1 coordinate 10,159,176, forward strand.
CCTTACATGTGTTTGCAAAATAAAATGAGTATGTTCTCCCAATAATTTGCTGCAAGTTTCATTAAGTACTTGCTATATCTGAGACACTTTGATGTCTAGATCTTGAGCAATTATATCAGTTAGGGAACCTCCAGGTGGTTTGGCGGCTCAGATTCAGAACTGCCAGCGCAGGGGCCCTGGGTTCAATCCCTGGTTGGGGAAGTAGACCCCGTATGACACAACTAAGAATTCACATACTGCAAACAAAGTTCCTATGTGGAAAAACTAAGACCTGGCCCAGAGAGATAAAATAAATGTTTAAAAAATAAAGAGCAGCTTTTAAAAAATTAAAATAATAAAGCTATCAATTAATGCAAACCATGACAGGTCAGGCTTCCCAGCTGGTTCAGTGGTAAATAATCCGTTTGCCAGTGCGAGAGACCTAGGTTTGATCCCTGGGTGGGGAGGATCCCCTGGAGGAGGAAATGGCAACCCACTCCAGTGTTCTTGCCTGGAGAATCCCATGGACAGAGGAGCCTGGCGGGCTGCAGTCCATGGGGTTGGACACGAGTGAAGTAAATAAGCTACAGCTTGACAGGAAACTCTTCCTAAGAGCTACTCACATCGATACCGACTCTGACTCACATAGAAGCGGAAATGCCCGCGCACTCCTTGTATCCGTTGTGTAGCGTTGAATGGCAGCGGTCCTCAACCTGAAGGGCTTGGAATGAGGCACGTTCATCATCTCGCAGTCACCGTGGGTCAGGAACCCAAGCATCGGGTCCTTTGCACGATCCAAGCAGGATTTCTCACGAGGCTTCACTGCACGTGTCAACCAGGGCTGAGAGGTCATCTGGACGTTTCACTGGCAAAGCTGTCACCTGCTACACGTCTTGGAAAATTGAGTTCCTCCCCAACTTTTTGTTTGTTCCTTCCCAAGGACACAGCTGCAGCCTGGAGGTTTTCTTCTTCCCAATGTATGAACGGGGAAGGAAAAATATAAACAAAGACAACAGCAACACTGACAGAAACCTCACACTTATTAACACCTCCACTGACGTTGCTCAGTTCAGTTCAGTCGCTCAGTCGTGTCTGACTCTTTGTGACCCCATGGACCGCAGCACACCAGGCCTCCATGTCCATCACTAACTCAGGAATGAATTATTTAAGTGTTGGGAGCCCATCAGGTTCGTAGTGGCAGATGTCAGACTTCTGAAATTCTAATTTTTTTCCCCGCAATCTTGAATTTGTCACCGGCAACAAATACTCTCGATTGTTTTCCATGAAGTGACAGGTTCACTTTGTTCAGTGTTGAAAAAATGTCTGCCACGTACCTGGGTCTGAATGGCCATAGACGGTCTGTCAGTCATCATATCAAGTAAAAATGGAAGCTAGTCTTTTTCCTTGCTTCTCAAGCAGTGGCCCACCTTTTTTTTTTTTTTTTCATGGAGACTAACGTTGAACTTCATTGGGAAAGAGAAGACCTTTATGTATACATCCCATTTCTTCATGCGGGATAGCCCAAAGACACCTACTCTAAATATTTAAGAAAATCAGCTATGCTTACCGCTTCATCTGAAGCATTCTAGGGAATTGATTCCCTGCCAGTCCAGTGGGTAAGATTCTGAGCTTCCAGTGCAGGGGGCCTCCGGTTCGATCCCTGGTCAGGGAACTAGCTCCCACATGCTGCAACTAAAGGTCCGGAACGCCGCAATGAAGATAGAAGATTCTGCTTGCTGCCTCTAAGACCCAGTGCAGTCAAATAAAGAAGCATCACAAAAATACACAATATTCTGAAATGAAGCTGGCATTCTTGTATTCCAGAGCATGGTGGTGATGAATACACAGTTTGCATTCAGTGTCTTGACCCCTGGTAAGGTGCCAACAGTTTTCCCAATTTTTCCACCGTCAGTACAATTGTGAACAAGGTGGAAATGGTACATGACAGTTCTATATTATGACAAAGGTGGATGTGTTCCCAGGGGCCTTGTGAGATATTTCTCAGGCTCCAAAGGGGCGTGAGGTCCACACGGCAAACCCCTGCATGGGAATACAGCAGACAGCATCCCTGAGTGACGCTTGACAAGATCACAAAAGTCAGCATGCATTTGGCTCAGAACCTGCATTCTCTCCCATCAGCTCTGCAGCTAAAACTAAATGCATCACTGCCTTGTTCTCCAGTCGCTTCTCTGAACATCAAAACAAAGCAAAACTTCTCTGCTTCGAAGCTTGTCCCTGGCTATTTCTGCATCAGTCAAACTTAGGTCTCCAGAGCCTTCTGAGTTTTAGGTGGTGGTGGTGTTATCGTTTTTAATTTTGTTGTAGTTTATTCCTTTGCTTGTAGCTTTTACTCATTTGAAAGTGAAAGTGTTAGTCGCTCAGTCGTGTCCAACTCTTTTTTGCGACCCCACGGACTGTAGCCCGCCAGGCTCCTCCGTCCATGGGAGACTTTGCAAGAGTGAATACTGCAAAGATCTTTGTTAAATAAAGATCAAGAAATATGTACCATCTAAAGAAGCTGTAAAGAAAATAAAGATGCAGTTAAGCGTATAAACCCCTTGGAGGATGCAGCTGTCCTTGTGTTTGTAATAAGAAAAGAGTCAATTGGAAAGAGAAACAAATGGAAACAATCTCTCAGTTCCCTCCTCCTGAAATGCACCTTGAAAAGCTCATAGAGATAAATGTCACAGGCAACACTAGCAATTGTAAATAAAAGCAGTACTAGAGAGAGATAAGTAGATGTTAAAATGAGGATTGATTGAATAACAGCGTACCTCTAAAAGCAAGTGTTTTATAATTGCCCTTTCATCAATCCAGTTTGCATCGGGACACGCTCTTAAAATGTAGTTGTCTTCCTAAATGTTCATGGCCCTGCCGCATTCGTGTCTGAAAGCTTGTTTTGCATAAAGTGGGTTGGAGGTTTGTATGAATTCCTTATTAGGGACCGTTTTCTCTCCCGGGTGCTATTAACTCCCCGTCTGCCTAAGACCTAATTTGTCCATTGCTCCCTGAGCTGCTTTTCTATGATGAAGACTTGACTTGACATGCTAGCAGAGATGGAAGAGTTTCGGGGTTCTAGTAACCAAGCTGTGATGGTGAGGACGGGAGACACCCCCCTGACAACCTCTCCAAGCCTCAGTTCCTTCCTCTGGGAGATGGGAATAAAACATGTACTGCTGGGTTATCTGGAGGGATTCCCAGGTGGCACCAGGGGTAAAGAATCCGCTTGCCAATGCAGGAGACCCAAGAGATGCAGGTTCCATCCCTGGGTCGGGAAGATCCCCTGGGATAGGACATGGCAACCCACTCCAGAATGCTTGCCTGGAGAATCCCATGGACAGAGGAGTCTGGTGGGCTACAGTCCATGGGGTCTCAAGGAGTAGGACACGACTGAGCAACTTTACTTTCTCTCTCTTTTTTTCTTTTTTTTTTTTTCTCTCTTTTTTTCTTTAACAGTGTGGGAAGGTTCTGTTTCCTCCACACCTTCTGTGGCACATGTCATTTGTAGACTTTTTGATGATGGCCATTCTGACCAACGTGAGGTGATACCACGTTGTAGTTTTGATTTGCCTTTCTCTGGTACTTAGCGATGTTGAGCATCCTTTCGTGTGCCTATTGGCCATCTGTACGTCTTCTCTGGAGAAATGTCTATTCAGAATGCTCATTTTTTTTTATTAGGTTGTTTGATGAACATGCACACACCGCTGTGTATAAAATAGGTAACTAGTGAGGACCTACCATAGAGCACAAGGAATTGTACTCATGTATTCTGCGATAACCTATACGGAAAAAGAATCTGAAAAACAATGGGTTTGTGTGTGTGTGTGTGTGTGTAAGTTGCTCAGTCGTGTCTGACTCTTTGTGACCCCGTGGACTGTAGCCCACCAGGCTCCTCTGTCCGTGGGATTCTCCAGGCAAGAAGGCTGGAGTGGGTTACCATTCCTTTCTCCAGGGGATCTTCCCCACCCAGGGATCGAACCAGGGTTTCCCACACTGTAGGCATTCTTGACTGTCAGAACCCCCAGAGGATCCCTATGAGTGTGAAAAAGAATATACTGCTCAGGAGTGTTGCAAAGTTAGAGAAAAAAAAATCTATATATGATGTTTTGTGCATACAAAGTTCTCTGTTAGTTTGCCTGTTGTGTGGCATAAGATACACGCTATATTCTCACACAGGCGGTTTCCTCTGTCACTGCTGAGAAATGACATTTCTTAGAAATGCAGTTGTCCCCATAATTTACCCCCTTCCTGCAGGAAAACATTCCCAGAGGAACTGCATTGATCAAGGATGCCATCAGTGACTTCTCCTCGGTACCTGGCACAAGTCTGATCTGACCCCATCTGCTCACCCTGTCATGGGCTTCCATCCTGGCCTAGGCTTATGGAAGGTCTTGACGACCTTTTCTTCTTAAGAGACGCTTCCTGGAGAAAGACCCTACGAGGTCTGATCTCCTCTTTGATAAATCTCCATGGCTTGCGGGGTCTGAAGACCTCAGAAGGGGAGTCGTCATTCCTTCATGGGCAGCCGTGTAGATCTCAGGTTGCAAGATAGATGTGCCACATTTGGGTGATTCTTCGGGGACTCTGCCTTGAATATTCGTGACTTAAAGTCTCCTGCAAACGTCCCGGCTCCTCCTTGCCCGGCCTCTGTACAGCATCCCCCCCCCCAAAAAAAAAGAAATGAAAGAGATGAAAAAGAGGCCACTTTAGTTGGTTTCCGTAATTCTTATGCATTATTAATTTACTTAACAAAAAAAAAAAGGCGGCGGGGGGTGGGGGGAGAACTCATGTGCTCGTCAAGATTGATTGGAATCCTTAATGGAGATTTAATTTAAGGGTTGTTGCCACATAACTTCTACCCAGTGGCCCTGACCGCTGGAAGGACTGATTCACAGTCTACCCGTTGTACTAACAGTCACACATGAATATCGTGTCTAATGATCTCAGATGAGCCTCCTGGGAAGCGAATGTCTGCACACCCATTGACACTTGTTTTGCCTAATTGAAATTAATTGGAATAAATATGTGTCAAACAGTTAGACTCGGTAACCTAATTTTAATGGAATGATGGAGCTGCAGCTTATGTACAAGCGGCCTGGCGGTTTTTTCCTTCTTTATAAGTGGGTCTTTTGACCGTGTCTTTTCATGACAGCGTGTGTTTCCTACGCTGGGGTGCTCGGATTTCTCAGAAGAAAGGTGAGGTCCGGGATTTCTTTGCGAATGGGAGAAGACTGTGTCAATTGGTGGTAGTGAGGGTAGTGGTGCTCAGTCATGTCTGACTCTTTCGGACCCCACAGACTGGAGCCTTCCAGGCTCCTCTGTGCATGGAATTTTCCAGGCAGGAATACTGGAGTGGCTTGCCATTTCCTCCTCCCAGGGATCTCCCCGACCCAAGAACCAAACATAGGTCTCCTGCATTGCAAACAGATTCTTCACCATCTGAGCCACCTGGGAAGAACTGTGTCCGTTAGATCACGTCAAAAAAATAGTGAAGGCAAAGAGGAATCGATCCTTCATACTAACAGGCAGCTGTTATGTGAAGGCATTATTCCATAGATGCTGAATAAATATGTCTGAAGTGAATAAAAGTGGTAATGAGACTCTTTTGACCTTGGCATTCTGCATTCGTATGAACATAGCCGCAGACAACTGTCAGGCAGGCTCGGTATATTCTGAGAACTTATTGCTCATGAAAGACTTATGCATAGGCATGTATTACTGTGTTAGTACAAAATCCAGGTTTGGCAGTGACCTTGGAAAGAGTGCATATGATTCCTATATTCCTATGTATTGTTCAGTCGCTCAGTCATATCCAACTCTTCACGACCCCATGAACTATAGCCCGCCAGGCTCCTCTGTCCGTATGATTCCCCAGGCACGAATACTGGAGTGGGTTGCCATTTCCTCCTCCAGGGGATCTTCCCGACCCAGGGATTGAACCCAGGCCTCCTGCAGTGGCAGTCAGGTTCTTTACCACGGAGCCATCTGGGAAGCCCATATTCCTGTATGCGTTTTCTAAATACTACACGTCATCACTGTCCGGTAGGATACCCTCCATGGTCATCCAGATATTGTCCTTGCAGAATCTGCGATATAGTATGTGTCACACCATCAGAGTCCTCCTCGGTGATCTTGAACTCTCCTATAAACCAAATCAGTCTGTTTTGCCTGAGGTTCAAATCATTGATGGGCAAGGAGATTGAGGGCAAAGATATGCACTGGGAAATTCATCGTGAAGCTAACATTCTTGGTGCATTAAGGACCCATGCTAAGGCACTTCCCCAGTGGTCCAGGGGTTAAGACTCCATGCTTCCACTGCAGGGGACACGGGTTCAATCCCTGGTCAGTGAACTAAGATCCCACAAGCCTTAGGGGAGCCCAGAAAAAGCACTCATGTCGACTGATTCCAGAAGGTTCATCAGCATGTGGATAATCATATGTGAATACCATTCATTGTTATTATTGTTCTCTTATTAAGTCTGTCCCTGATGGCTCAGTTGGTAAAGAATCTGCCTGCAAGGCAGGAGACCCCAGTTCGATTCCTGGGTCGGGAAGATCCCCTGGAGAAGGGACAGGTTACCCACTCCAGTATTCTTGGGCTTCCCTTGTGGCTCAGCTGGTAAAGAATCTACCTGCAATGCAGGAGACCTGGGTTCCATCCCTGTGTCGGGAAGATCCCCTAGAGAAGGGAAGGGCTACCCGCTCTAGTGTTCTGGCGTGGAGAATTCCATGGACTGTCTAGTGCATGGGTCGCAAAGAGTCAGACACGACTGAGCGACTTTCACTTCACTATTGAGTGTATCATATGTATATCCATGCGCTTATTAACATGTTTCTTGTATCCTGTGGATGGATGCGTGGTTGATACATAGAGCGACTATAACTTTTGCAGGAACTCCTGGTGACTGTGAACACGTACACATTCAATGTCACCAACTGCCAGCTCTGAAAACATAGCCTGATATCCTCAGAAAGCTGGAATCTGACTGGATACTTCAAATTTCTTTGTGCTCAGTTGCCAGCGACATGTCCACCTTTTTCTCGCTTATAAAATCATCAAACATATATATGACTGTGTGTTCAGTCAGTAAGTCATGTCTGACTCTTTGCGACCCCATGGACTGCAGCACGCCAGGCCTCCCTGTCCATCACCAACTCCCGGAGAGTTGGTGGAGTCGGTGATGCCATCCAACCATCTCGTCCTCTGTCGTCCACTTTTTCTGCTGCCCTCAGTCTTTCCCAGCATCAGGGTCTTTTCCAAAGAGTGGGCTCTTTGCATCAGGTGGCCAAAGTATTGGGGCTTCAGCTTCAACGTTAGTCCTTCCAATGAATATTCAGGGTTGATTTCCTTTAGGATGGACTGGTTGGATCTCCTTGTAGTCCACATAGGGATTCGACTTAAGGAAAGCAGGGCTAAGCATTTGTGTAAGGTTGGCAGATGAATTGGCATCAAGATTGCCTTGTGGGAAGTTTTCACAGAAACAGTCCAAACAGAGGAGAGAGTCCAGGCCACCTTGTCAGTCATCTGGGTCGGTGCTGTGGTTCTCGGAGTCTCTTTGGTTCGGGATTCAACCTGTTGGGTGAATCACAAAACAGCCCCTGAAAGTTGAAGGAGAGCATCTTGCAAGAAGCGCAGACTTTTGGGCTAACAGCAGAACTGTGTCAACATACTTCACTCTAGGGACTTCCCTGGGGGTCTAGCAGTTAAGACTGCCTGCTTGCGATGCAAGAGGTGCAGGTTTCAACCCTAATCAGGGAACTAAGTCCTGCATGCCATGACATGTGGCCAAAAAAAATACACACTACATTTGGGGTGTCTGAGTGAGTGAGGGGGAGTCCCTTTCATTCTTTTCTGAGTGGCCTTGTCTTATGGTCAAGACTCCCACGTCCAGGGGTGCTGGGAGAAAAAAGAAAAGGCTCCTGGGACCCGCCCAGCCCGTGGAGCTGCTCACGGAGCCCCCACCTTGGCCAACTCTCTGGTTCCCTTGTCTCTGCCTGTTTCAGTTTTCTTCCTTGTCTGGGGTGTTCTGTTCTGCCGCCCTCCACTGTGGTGTAACTCCCCCTGCTCCCCGCCAAGGGGAGAGGAATCTGATCAGGGCAAGAAGCCACCACTGAGCTTCCTTCCAGGAAGGAATCGCTGGCTCTCACCAGAGCAAAGTGTGATATATATGGAGGCATCAGGTCCCCGGGAGGTCTGGGAGATTTCTCTGGACCAATTTCTCAGGAGGTGTTTTGTTTGTGAGCCCTAGCCAGCCCACCCTCGCCCTCCACTGTGACTGCCTCTGCCTAGGAGGTCTATCCCAGCTTCAGCAGTCTCTCCCGTGCTCCTCAAGGCCTTGGAGATTCTTCCCTGGTGTTCCAGTGGTTAAGACTCCGCCTTCCCATGCGGGGGACGAAGGTTCCATCCCTGGTCGGGGAACTAAGATCCCACAAGCTGCGAGGCCATAAAAACCCAAACTGTATGATAGAAGCAGCCTTGTAAGAAATTCAACAATGATTTTAAAAAATGGTCCACATCAAAAAAAAATCTTTTAAAAAAAAGGTCTTAGAGGAGTCAACACGCCCACATCTCAACTCTCTGACTTCTACACCCACGCCCCCGCCACACCGACCTTTGTTCTGTAGTTCCTCCTCCTGACACCTGTAACTCTATTCCATCCTCTTTGAAAAATGTTTTGAACTTAGAAAGCCTTTTTCTTTGCTCTCAATGCCTAGCGTGCAAAAAGAGAGTGTCTCTGAAGATTGAAACACGTCCACTTTGCAACCCAAATCAAGTGCTGAGATCTTTGTCCCGGGGGTGTATGCCTTCTTCCAAAGTCATCGAATCCACTGTTTTTATTGAATAGTCCACCCTCGTGAGCTAAGGGGGATAGAAAAATAGTTTGCTTTAATACTTCCAGTAGACTGTTTGGTTTGTATTTGAAGATATGTGTATTTCCAATCCAATCCCTGAATCCTACTCTATAGCTAGTTATTAAAATAAGTCCATTTTACATATTTATAGTTAGCATAAGTGGCAGTTTTCAACTCTAATCTTCCAGAGGAGAAAATGATTTGAAAAAGGTGCGTAAGACATGAAGGTCCGAAGTTGTCGATCTTTTCTTCGGAGACAGTGGGTAGAGTGTCTATTTTTTCCAGCATATGTAATGTAATTCACTTTTGTAATTGAATGTAATTGACTTATGTAATTCATGATATGTCAAAGTCCTATCCAAGGAAGTTATGGAAGTAAATATCCAGGGCAATGAATTCATGAGATAACATGGGGAGGGAATTTTAAGACCGTGAAAAATCTGGCTTAAAATTCAACATTCAAAAAACTAAGATCATGGCATCCAGTCCCATCACTTCATTGCAAGTACATGGGGAAAAAGTGGAAACAGTGACAGAATTTATTTTCTTGGACTCCAGAATCACTGCAGACAGTGACTGCAGCCATGAAATTAAAAGACAGTTACTCCTTGGAAGGAAAGTTATGACAAACCTAGACAGTGTATTAAAAAGCGGAGACATCACTTGGCCGACAAATATCTGTCTAGTCAAACCTATGGTTTTTCCGGTGGTCATGTATGGATGTCAGAATTGGACCATAAACATGGCTGAACACTGAAGAATTGATGTTTTTGAATTGTGCTGCTGAAGAAGATTCTTAAGATTCCCTTGGACAGCAAGGAGATCCAACCAGTCAATCCTAAAGGAAATCACCCGTGATATTGGAAGGACTGATGCTGAAGCTGAAGCTGCAATACTTCGGCCACTTGATGCAAAGAGCTGACTCATTAGAAAAGACCCTGATGCTGGGAAAGATTGAAGGCAGGAGGAGAAGGGGACGACAGAGGATGAGATGGTTGGATGGCGTCACCAACGTGGTGGGCATGAGTTTAAGCAAGCTCCAGGAGATGGTGAAGGACAGCGAAGCCTAGTGTGCTACCATCCAGGGGGTCAGATTCACCTTGGGATCTGAAATCACTGCAACGTCAGACTCATCTGAGCAACCGAACATCAACAGCAACAGTGGTCAATAAGGAGAATTTTGTCCTCTAAAAAAATTATAATATTAAGTATCCTGGTAGAGTGTCTTTGTAGCTTGTGATGGGCTCAAGTCCTCACCCCAGCTTCAGAGCTTCCTCCACGCCCTTCCACCTCTTTGCTTTTTGGTGGTGGTGGCTTAGCTGCTCAGTCATGTCCGACTTTCTGCAACCCCATGGACTGTGGCCCGCCAGGCTCCTCTGTCCATGGGATTCTCCAGGCAAGATTTCTGGAGTGGGTTACCATTTCCTTCTCCAGGGGATCTTCCTGACCCAGGGATTGAACCCAGGGTCTCCTGCATTGCAGGCGGATTCTTTACCGCCTGAGCTATGAGGGAAGCTTTGCTCTTTAGGTTAGCTCATTCAGTCCATCCAGGTTTGTCAGCCTTGGAGAGGTAAAAGGCACCCCGATTCCTAGGGACCTCACGCTGTCCCTCACGGGGTACTAGCCATCCCTTCTGCCCTGACCCTGGCATTGCCGAGATCCTCACTTTTCCTCCTCATCCCTCACTTTCTGCTTGGCTAGAACAGCCCCATGTTGCCTCTCTGCCTTCCTGAGAAGATAGGAACCAGGAAGCAGGCTACGTGGATTTTTCCGGGGGGGGGAGGTAGACAGCGTCACACCACATCGTCTTCCGTCTCTCATTTCCGCCCCCACCCCCCAGCAGCATCATGTGTTCTAAGACACGTGGGCATCAACTCAGTTACACATGGCCCCCAAACGTGGCATAACTGAGACCCGAGTTCTGCTCACAGTCTTTTGGTTCAAAGTCCTGGTTGTTCCTACGCTACCTGTGTGACCCTGGACACGTGGCTTCATCTCTTCAAATCTTTCTTGCAAGATCTGAAGCATCTTCAAATGACCTTGACCTCCCCGGCAAGGTCAGAGTAATTGCCACCTGCCCGACGTCAGAACTTCCACCTGCAGGACACAGGGTCTGGGGCAGGCAACATCCTCAGTCCGTCGTGATTATCCTTTTCTTCTGGAGACATACAATAATCTCTTCTCAGCAGTCTACTCCCTCTGAGTCATGCTTATCCCCAATTTCAGCTCCACATGTACGTTCTCAGTATCTTTTTTTTTTTTTAACTTTTTTAAAAAAAATTTTAATTGAAGGCTAATTACTTTACAATATGGTGGTGGTTTTTGCCATACATTCGCATGAATCAGCCATGGGTGTACATCTTTGTGTAAAATGGATCCTTCGATCTGGAGGGCAACATACAAAATCTTTTCATTTTGGAACATTTGGCCTTTCAATGTGAGTATCCTTCATTGTGGGCTTCCCTGATGGCTCAGAGGTAAGGAATCTGCCTCCCAGTGCAGGAGACATGGGTTCGATCCCTGGGTCATGAAGATTCCCCTGGAGAAGGAAATGGCAGCCCACTCCAGTATTCTTGCCTGGAGAATCCTGTGGACAGAGGAGCCTGGAAGGCTACAGTCCATGGGGTCACAAAGAATTGGACACTGCTTCATAACTGTGGCTTTCGATCAGTGGGAAATCGTGTGGATTCATTTGAGGCTGGTGGAATAGAAGGAAGGCTTTTTCACTTCATGGCTGACATCTGCTTAGTGGCGGGAGAATTCATGTAGGGGAATTGGTACAAACATGCCAAAGGAATTGTGATGAGAGTTGCATTACTGGGAGGTTGTCTATGGGTGGAAAAATCTGTCCACCATCCATCTTTAAGTGTCGTGGCCTGTCTGCTGATAACCGTGAACAGAATGCAGTATCTGCTGGCAGAACTACTTTAGGACTCAGATAGAAAAATGTCTGTGTGTCTTACAGTAGAACCCAGGAATCAAGAGTTGAGAAGGCATCATCCAGTGGGTGGCTAAAGAGAAGAAGTCAGAGAGCATGCTGAGAGACGAGGGGGAGTGGGAGGGAGAGAGAAATACAGTAGCAAGAGGTATTTTTGTCAAAAGAAAGCAAACAGATTCAACTAATGTATGCCCACCCCGCAAGCTTTCCTCTAAGCCCAGCACTCTGATGTAAAACCACTGGTTTACCTTGAAAATCATTCTCTCATTTTGATTCTTCTTTGTTTGGCACACCTAGGAGTTCCCAAATTTCTGCCAAAAGCCATAGAAAGGCTGTAGTCAGGGCTAGACTGTTGCAGAGTCCTTCCTCTGCTACATTCACTGTATTTGTATCCTTCTGATTGTCACTGCTGTGTTCCAGTCTTGCACATGGTGAGGGTGAAAGCATTAGTCACTCAGTCTTGTCTGACTCTTTGCAACCCCTTGGATGGTAGACCACCGGGCTCCTCTGTCCATGGGATTGTCCAGGCCAGAACACTGGAGTGGGTAGCCATTCCCTTCTCCAGGGGATCTTCGCCACCCAGGGACCCAACCCAAGTCTCCTGCATTGCGGGCACGTTCTTTACCATCTGAGCCGTCAGGGAAGCCCCCAAAATTGATAGCCACTAAGTCATGTCCAACTCTTTTCAACCCCATGGACTGTAACCCACCGGGATCCTCTGTCTGCGGGATTCTCCAGGCAAGAACACTGGAGTGAGTTGCCATGCCCTCCTCCAGGGGATCGTCCTGACCCAGGGATCAAAACCAGGTTTCTTGCATTGTAGGCGGATTCTTTACCATCTGAGCCGCCACTTGAGAGACTTCCTAAACCCATCTGCTACAGCAGCCCATGTGGTGTAGGTCAGATATGGACTGTGAGGGCATCTGCTAACATCCTCCATTTATATTCCAAGGTTTATACCGAAGCACAGATACTCTAGCTGAGAATGTTACATGCTTCTTCCTCTTGGACACTTACCGGTCTACACGTGCCTAGGACATTTTTGGTTGCTTCATGTACCCCTAATCTTTGAGGTCCTCAAGAGCGGAGCCAGGCTGGAGCGCTAGCAGAAAGTTCGACTGCAGTCTTTGGAATCCACATGGAATCCCGTGGATGCCCTGAATTGGGCTGTATGACATTCACCAGCTGGTACTTCATTCTTTAGGCAGAGTCCCCTCACAGTGAAAATACGGAGGAGTCTGAACCAACTCAGAGGCCAATGACTGGTACTCTGAAAGCATTTTTTAAAGCTCTTTTATTGGGGAGTATCTCTGGACAAGGAAATGGCACCCACTCCAGTATTCTTGCCTGGAGAATCCCATGAGCAGACGAACCTGGCGGGCTATGGTCCGTGGGGTCGCAAAGAGTCGGACAGAACTGACCACATAACACGTGCACAATGTCCCTTGAATATTCATTGTGAATGATGTAATAAGCAATTTAATAGACTATATAAACTTTCCTGAAGGGTAGAAAATAGTGTTATCCATATGTTTCAGGTTATGATATCCATAGAACTTATTTCTTTCAAATAGTAAGTGCTTCTAGAGAGAAGGTTCCAAGTTAAGCCAAGAACATTTATGCTGACAGTCTTTGATTAACATTTTGTTGTTGTTCAGCTGCCAAGTCGTGTCTGAATCTTCTCGACCTCATAGACTTCAGGCCTCCCTGTCCCTTACCATCTCCCGGAGTTTGCCTAAGAACATGTCCATTGAGTCAGTGATGCCAACCAACCATCTCACCCTCTGTCGCCCTCTTCTCCTTCTGCCTCCAATCTTACCCAGCATCAGGGTTTTCTTCCAGTGAGTCAGCTGTTCGCATCAGATGGCCAAAGTATTGGGGCAGTTAATGCATTCGTTCCCTTGTAGATTCATCAACTTGTTGGAGCACCTAAAAGTGTGCGTTGTATGTAGTATGTTCTCAATAAGTATTTGTTGAATGAATGAATGAACTGGTGAATGAGTGGGTTAGTCACAGGGCTCGGGGGATGGGGGTCAGGGGAAGTTGACCCAAGTAGGAATGATGGGAAGATGTCCTCAAGTCTGATATTGGAAATGTACTTGCAGCTAAATGGCAGCAATGGAACATAGAAATGGCATCCTAAAGGGAGTTCTTTGAGAAAAATTCAGCTTGCGAGTGGGTGGCCAGAAAGGACTCCTGGATGAGAGCATATTTTCATCTGAGCAGCCTGGCGGTCTGGAAGCCAAGATTCAGAAAAGGGAAAGAGAATGCATTTTCATGAGGTTTAAAAAAAAAAAAAAAAAAGGCTGGAAATTCACCAAGGGAAGACCTAGAGGCATATGATCAAGGCGTGGTGAGAATTCACTCGATGATCCAACTTAGGAAGCATCCCACCAGTATCCTCTGGGGGAAACTGAGGGACTCTTGGAGCGTTCCCATTAGAATGAGATGATAAGCAGGAAAACGACCCCTCCCCTCACCTCAAGGATGTCCATGTTTGAATCCTCAAAACTTGTCAAGAAGTTACCTTGCGTGGACCCCTCCACCCCCAATCCCGAGCCTCTGGAAGAAGTCACTTGTGAACAGGAACCTGGAGGAGGTGAGAAAGTTAAGGCACTTGCGTTGTGTAGAGGTTACCCCCGCTTAAGTCCACAAGGGTCCTTGTAAGAGGGAGGCAGGAGGTTCAGGGTCAGGGGAGGAGTTGTGAGGCTGGAAGCAGAGATCAGGAAAAAGCGTGACCCGGGGACTTCCTGGTGGTCCAGTGGCTAAGACTCCACGCTCCCAAAGTGAGTTCTATCCCTGGTCAGGGAACTAGATCTGTCTCACATGCCACCACCAACAGTTTGAATGCCAAAACGAAAGATCCCTCAAGACACAACTAAAGGTCCCGCTTGTTTTGTTGCGAGATCGGAGATCCTGCCTGCTGCCGTTAAGACCTGGCACGGCCACATAAATAAATATTAAATAAAAAAGACTAATAACGTGAGCTGGAGTCAAAGAACGTGGGTAGCATCCAGAAGCAGCAAGAGGCTGGGAAATGGGTCCCTCCAGCCCCAATCCCGAGCCTCCGGAAGGAAAAGCGGGTCTGCCATCACCTTGATTTCATCCCTTTAACACTCCTTTCCGACAAACAACCTCCAGGAAGGTAAGATGTTACATTGTGTGTTGATTTCAGCCTGATGTTACATTGTGTGTTGATTTCAGCCCCTGAACCTGTGGCCAGTTTGTAGCCACGGGAATCGAATGCAATGAGCTAAGCTCCTACGCAGGCGTGCCTTTTTGCTTCTTGGGTCCGTTTGTTCCTGCCCAGGGTCCCCGCTCAGCACGACAAAGCGGCCTTGGCAGCTCCAGGGTGTTGAACTCGGTGTCCTGTGTTCCTGTGGACGTCCACGCAGAGCCGTGTTGAAGCCTGAGCTGTTTTTGGGAAATGACACGGCTGCCCGACCCTCTGAACCTCATCCTGTCTTGATCATTGGCCTACCGTTGCTATGGCGCCCAGATAAGATGGTCCGCACGTGTGTCTTTATTCCCGAGGGCAAAACCATCAGCTCACATATTCCAAGAAGGATGTGCCACTTGTCATCTTTATTCAGAGAATACAGATGTGCACTTTTTTTTTCTCCCCCCTGAAGCGTGTGTGTCAGAAAATCATTTCAGGAAGCCTTCAAAATATTTGGAAAGAAATGCAGTCGAAAATCGCGCGACTCTTTACACTGATCCTGTTAACCTTTGGCTTGCTAACCTTTACTTTCCTATTCTCCCAGAGAAACTCATCAATTGTTTCGCCAAAAATATAAAAGACATTAGCAACCTGAAGAGCCTCTATTTTTCTTATCTTTCTCCCGTGTCCCGGATGAAAAATGATTTCCTTTAGATCATCATCAATAACAATGACATTTTCTGAGTGGGACAAAAAGACACCATCAAACACATAACCTTCAAGGATTCACCGGAAGGCAGAGATTTTGTGCTGCACTTTTGTTGGTGGTGGTTTTTTTTTTTTTTTTTAATGACATAGACACGGTTAGGTTCTTTGGTTGACTGTGGAAAGCATCACAGATTCTTTAGATTTCTGTGAAAGTAGAGAAATCCCACCGAGCCCCCAGTTTAATGCAAAGCACTCGAGATTTT
The DNA here is from genome assembly GCF_019320065.1 of Cervus canadensis. Classification (NCBI taxonomy): domain Eukaryota; kingdom Metazoa; phylum Chordata; class Mammalia; order Artiodactyla; family Cervidae; genus Cervus; species Cervus canadensis. The sequence continues at coordinate 10,175,077 of NC_057419.1, forward strand.
TGTTTCCCCTTAATGTCCATCCTGTGTGAAGCCGGACAGACACAAAGACCTTTTGTAGGTGGTTCTTGTATTTTTTTGGGGGGGTGATTTTGGTTCTTGTTTTGAAACTGGGACTTGTCATAGAAAAGAAATTGTAGACACATAATCACTGTGATGCCATCTTCTTGATCCTGGGGCATAAACCACCCCACCCCACCCCACCCCAGCAGTCTTATCTTAAACTCGCCTGAAAGCGCAACAGAGATGGGTGTGCTTTGATCTAACAGAATCCCTGTTTTTTTTTTTCCAGGACCACAGAGAAATTTTGTGCGGGTGCTTGTGTGACTTATGATTTGAGGGGATCATGTCTGTGATTCCACTTTTTGTCAGTGTCCACAGAGACAGCCGAGGTCCCAAACGAGTACCTGGGCAGCAGACATCATGGGGTCTCCACATGGTGAAGCGCGTCCTCCTGGGTTACCTTGCCTTGAACGTTCTGAGATGTCAATTAAAAGATTTAAAGCCCCCGAAGCTGAACTGCTATAAAAACTTTCCAAAACACTGGTCCCGAAACTGTCCGGTAATTTTTTTTTTAATTGATTTAGGTATGTAACTGTACTGCATCTTAGTTCTGGCGTGAAGGTGTTGAGCTACAGGACGTGGGATCTACTTCCCTGATCAGGGATGGAACCCAGGTCCCCGGTACTGGGAATACAAAGTCTTAGCCACTGGGCCACCGGGGAAGCCCTCTGTATTGTTTGATTATATGACGTTTTAGCTTGTTTCAGGGTGCTATAAGAGAACATACCGTAGACTGGGGACCTATAAACAGGCATCTCTTTCTCATACGTTTGGAAGCACAAAGTCCAAGACCAAGACCCACTGATACGGGTCCTGGTGATGCTTCCCCTCCTGGTTCATAGACGGTCGCTTTCGCAGGGTGTCCTCACATGGTGGAAATTGCCAGGGAGCTCTCTGGGGTCTCTCTTATAAGGACACTAATTCTGTTCATGGGGCTCCACCCTCATGACCTCGTGACCTCCCCAGCGTACCACCTCCAGATACTGTTGCAGGCGAGGACTTCAACCTGTGGGTCTCGCTCTGAGGGACACAGACTCTTAGCACACGGCAAATAATGATGAGAGGAAGACAAAGTAGGACAGGAGAGGAGAATACGATGTGCACGTCAGAAGCAAACCTTAGGAAAGTCTGTTCCCGGAATGTGTGTTCATTGCCTTCCTGTGTGGTTGACAGGTGTCATACACGTTCCAGTGATGAGGTCAGGGTGGTGGTGAGAGTGTTTGTCTCCGATAGCATCTTAGTGTGGGTGCCAAGAACTTTTGGACGAGTTGTTGTTCAGTCGCTCCGTCGTGTCCGACTCTTTGCAACCCCATGGACTGCAGCACGCCAGGCCTCCCTGTCCATCACCATCTCCCGAAGGTTACTCAAATGTTTGTCCATCGAGTTGATGATGCCATCCAACCATCTCATCCTCTGTCGTCCCCTTCTCCTCCCGCCTTCAATCTTTCCCAGCATCAGGGTCTTTCCCAATGAGTCAGCTCTTCGCATCAGGTGGCCAAAGGACTGGAGTTTCAGCTTCAGCATCAGTCCTTCCAATGAACACTCAGGACTGATTTCCTTTAGGATGGACTGGTTGCATCTCCTTGCAGTCCAAGTGACTCTTGGGAGTCTTCTCCAACACCACCGTTCAAAAGCATCCATTCCTCAGCGCTCAGCCTTCTTTATGGTCCAGCTCTCACATCCGTACGTGATAAAAGCATTCCCATAAGGTCCACATGATGAAATCTTCATTTCTGGGAAAACCCAAGGGAAAATTAAGTCTGGGGCGGGGGAGCGTGTGACATATTGTACAGTAACAGTGTGAAAATTGAACTCCTCTATCACTATGAAACAAGCGAAGAGGGACTAAAGCTATTTAGGGCGAAGCCGCAAAGAGGGCAGCATTTGGTATACTTCTACTGATCATGACATTTTAAAAACACATTTTAAATGATGTGTTGCATTGGATCTTAGTTGCATCTCGCGAGACCCTTTGTTTTGGCTCCTGGAATCTCTGGCTGTGACACATGGACTCAGCATCTGTGGCAGGCAGACTTAGTGGGATCCTCCCTCACCAGGGAATCAAACCCCAATCCCCGGCATTGCAGCCCGTATTCTTTTAAGTTTTATTTAGTTACTGATTCATTTTTGGCTGCGCGGGGTCTTCATTAACTGCTCTCGGAATTTCTCCGGTTGTGTTGTCCCCTGGACGAGTGCATTCAGTCATTGCATCGTGCAGGCTCAGTGGGTTGTGAGACAACTTCCTTCCCCCGAGGCAGGTGGCATCTCCCGTGACCAGGGGCTGGACCAGCCCCTTCATCCCTGCATTGGCAGGCAGATTCTTAACCCCTGGACCACCAAGTAAGTCCCCGTGAAGACATTTTTTTTGGTTGGAGGGGGATGAGAGAGGGAAAACAGTGAAATACAGTTTTTCGTGTTGTCTTCCACCATTCCACCTATGATTTGATTCATCCTGATTTTCGTCCTCAACATCCAGCCTTTTTGTAAAAGATGTAGTTTGGGAATTTAAGCAGCGACTGTGTCCACGGGGCACAAGAAGCTTCAGGGTCTGTGTGCTAATGTCCCGGAGGGCTCTGGGTTGGCCACGGAGAACCGGGCTACCTGAAGATGGAGATGAAGTGAATGCAGACCTGGGGGGAACGTCGTGTGTCCCCTCAGGCAACATCTCTGCGCCATTGTAGAGGGCGCCCTGCCCATTACCCCAGGCTGCATCCTGCCTGCAGTTATGTGTCTACTGCCAGAGAGAAAACCTGAGCCTCCCCCATCACACCCCGCGCTTTCTCCACCTCTCTCGTCGAAGAGCAGGGAGGCCCAGCTCACAGCCGTGTCCTCTGGCCTCTTACCCTCAGCGGTCCAGCGGCGGCTGTGATCGTGAACTAGAAAACAATGAAACTGTATCTGCCTGCAATGCAGGAGACCCCGGTTCGATTCCTGAGTCGGGAAGATCCCCTGGAGAAGGGATAGGCTACCCACCCCAGTATTCTTGGGCTTCCCTGGTGGTTCAGCGGGTAAAGAAACTGCCTGCAATGTGGGAGACCTGGGTTCCATCCCTGGGTTGGGAAGATCTCCTGGAGAAGGGAACAGCTACCCGACTCCAGCATTCTGGCCTGCGTAGTCCACGGGTTCACAAAGAGTCGGTCATGACTGAGCGACTTTCACTTTCTCTTCTTCACACGGCAGCCTGTGTGTGGTTCTCCTGATGGACGGGCACTGAGACAGTCTGAGACTTGGCATCCTTTGCTGCAATGCAAAGAAACTCTATGGGACTGAAAATAACTGCATTCACGTGCATCCATGCATGTTGAGTCACTTTCGTCGTGTCTGACTCTGCGACCCCATGGATTGTAGCCCGCCAGGCTCTGCGGTCCATGGGGTTCTCCCGGCCAGAATACTGGAGCGGGTTGTCCTCTCCTCCTCCAAGGGCTCTTCCCGACCCAGGGATTGAACTCATGTCTTTTACGTCTCCTGCATGGACGAGCAGGTTCTTTACCTCGAGCGCCACCTGGGAAGCCTGCATTCATGTGCACTTAGAGTGAATTCTGGACAAACGATAAAAAAAAGACCAAGAAACTCAACTGCCACTTCTAAGGAGTCTGGAGCGAAAGCAGGATTCTGTGTGTGCCCCCTGTACACAATACCACCTAGAGGATGGGCAAAAGACCTAAGCCACGCCTCCAGCCTGACCCCTGGACATATCCCTCCCTGCCTTCCATAAGAGGAACTCGGTCATCTCCATTAGGGACCTCCGTTAGCAACCAAGGGACGTTGTTGTTTGTTCTCCCTCCCCTCCACGTTGCTGCTGCTGGGGCCCCAGTAAACCCTTGTCTGGATTTTTTCATCTGTCCTCTAATCAATTTCTGTTGATTACAGAGGCTAAGTGTGTGCATGTGTACTCTGTCATGAATCGGTCATGTCTGACTCTTTGCAACCCCATGGACCGTAGCCCACCAGCCTCCTCGGGATTCCCCAGGCAAGAATACTGGGTGTGGGTTGCCATGCCTTCCTCCAGGGGATCTTCCCGACCCAGGGATGGAACCGCATCTCCTGCATTGGGAGGCGGATTCTTTACCACTGAGCCACCCAGGAAGCCCTCTGCTTACGAAAAAAAAGTTCTAAGATTGTCTTCTTACTTTCTCTTAGCCCACGATGCTCGATTTGAGGCTGAATGTTGAAATGATTGGAGAGAGAGAGTTTTATACACTTGTGTTCATCATGTAGATTTATCACTGCTTCTGGCCCTTCTGATTAATATGAACGTTCTCAGGAATTCTCTGGTGGTCCAGTGGTGAAGAGTCCACGTTCTAACTCAGGAGACACGGGTTCGATCCCTGGTTCAGGGAACTAAGATGCTGAACGCCATGGGGGCAACTCTGCCCGCGTCGTCCACAGCGCACACACTGCAACCAAACATACCATGGGGCGCAGCTGAGACCTGCTGAAGCCAAATGATTCATAAATAAATATCGTAAGCATGTTTCTTCTTATTTCCTAAGAGCCCACGATGCTACATTTCGGGTTGGGTGCTGGAACGATTGGCCAGCTATGGTCGTGTAGGGGAGAGGACCATAGAAGGACTGGTTTTTGTGTTTGAATTGAAACTCAATCCAGGGACCTCCTCTGAAATGCCTCAGGATTGCTCGCCTGGCCCAGAAAGAACCTGATGCAACCTGACTTTTAAGGGAACTCAGATAATTAGCTCTCACTCTCTGATAGGGGGCTACATGTGAGGGAGGCGGTGTGTTTCTCGAGGTGTTTGTAGAGGACAAGAGTTTTCTTCTGAATTTACCCCTACCTCGGGCTGGCCTGGTGGCTCAGAGAGTAAGGAATCCACCTGCCAAGGCAGGAGACCAAGGAGGCGAGGGTTCGATCCCGGCGTCGGGAAGATCCCCTGGAGGAGGAAACAGCAACCGCTCCAGTACTCTTGCCTGGAGAATCCCACGGACGGGGGAGCCTGGTGGGCTGCAGTCCATGGGGTCGCAAAGAGTCAGACACGACTGAGCCAGTAACAGCAACAAAACAAACACTTTACCGATTTCTGGCAGTGAATGTTTCCTTGACGTCACGCACGTTCAGAATCCAATGAGGACACTGGGGGAGAGGTAATTGACTGTAGGGAATGAATTGACAGATGCAAACAGGAATCAGTGGTTCCCCTGCTCCTCTAGCTTGATGCATCTGAGAGCAGGACTTGTCATTTTTTGAGTTGTTCATGATTTCTCAAGGTTACACGCGAGGGGGAGAGAAATGCTTTTGAGAAAGCAGTTCTGATATTCTTCCATCGTATTTAAACATAACACATATATTAGGATAAAGGAGAGAATCCATGCGACAAATTCACCTTTAACTTTTTTGAACCTCAAACGTCTATTAGAGATTTCATCAGAAGACGTGAAATGCAGAAGGCATTGGAGGGATGGAGTCTGTATGCATCACGAGCCTCTTGGGTACCTCTTCATATGGTGTGTGAATAAGGTCACCTCAGTTCATGTTCCTGGGGGTTCTTTTCCTGTTTTCCCAACAGAAAAAAAAAAAAAAAAAAACGAGCAATGTCTTGATTATCGAGGTCCTCGGAACGGCAGCCTCTTGTTGTTTCCTGATTGAGGGCCACACAGAAAATGTTTTCTGAAATATTTAGAAGCAGTGGGAGGCACACATCATTCACACAGTGTAGAAATGTGCACACTTCATGAAGCCACTTTTCATCCCAGTGCAAATCTTGGCCTCTTGGGCGTGGCTATACGTGGGTGCCTTTTACTAAGACTAATTCAGCTGGGGTGGACTCTGGGGAGTCTTGATTCCTCAGTTTCTTTTCTACTTCTTTGACTCCATTTCTGATTTGTAGATAGGTTCATTTGCAGAGTTCCTTTCTTTCTTTTTTTTTAAGATTCGGGTATCATGAGCCGTATCATATGGTGTTTGTCTTTCCCTGTCTGACTTCACACAGTGGGACAGTCTCTAGTTGCATCCATGTGGCTACAGATGTCATTATTTTTGTTCCTTTTTAATGGCCGAGTAATATTCCATTGTACACATGCACCCCATCTTCATCCATGTGTAGGTTGTTGTCCATGTCCTAGCTACTGTAAATAGTACTGGGGCGCGTGCATGTTCTCAAAGTATGGTTTTCTCCAGATACGTGCCCAGGAGTGGGATTGCTAGATCATAGAGTACAGAGCTTCGTGGTCTTTTAAATGAGGTGTATATTTTATTGGCTTCACGAAATCCAGGCGCCTCCGGAGAGTGTGCAGCAGTCCACACAGATGACTACTTATGGGTTTTCCTGGTGAGGGTTAAGCCCATGGTTTATATTTGCTTTTCCCATGAACACTGTCCTAAGACCTCTCTCCAGATGCACCCTGGGGAGGAGGAGGAATTCTCCAAACACCTCTTCTGTCTGGGAAGAAGGTGGGGGACAGGTTGGTAGCATCTTCCATTAATATTGCGTTAGTGGCTAATGGGCTGTTTGTCATTCATGTCTGACTCTTTGCGACCCCATGGACTGTAGCCCACCAGGCTCCTCTGTCCGTGGGATTCTCCAGGTGAGAATACTGGGGAGTGGGTAGCCATGCCCTCCTCCAGGGGATCTTTCTGACTCAGGGATCAAACCCGCATCTCTGATGTCTCCTGCATTGGCAGACGGGTTCTTTATCGCTCAAACCACCTGGGAAGTGATGTTGTGTGAAGTCTGTCCTGATTAAGAAAGCATGCTGTCTAGATACTGTTTCTGTTGTTGTTTTTTTTTTTTAATCTTTTGGCCACGCTATGCAGCATGTGGGATCTAGTCAACTCACCAGGGACCAAACCCACACTCCCTGCTTTGGTTGCTAGAGTCTTAACCTCTGGACCACCAGGGAAGTCCTCAATGCTGGTTCTTGCAATGACCGTCTCACCACCGTGCTTCCCGCCCAAGGTCAACAACATAAAACATTACATTCTACACAATTCTGGTGTCTTTCAACAGTGTTTTAGCCTTGGCCACATTCACTGCCCATGCTAAGCCCAGACGAGAGCCCTTTTGCATTTCTTACGACTTCCCGACATAGTGACTAGCAGACCGCAGATGTGAAATACTAGTAGACAGACAGACAGGAAGAAGGTGTGGTTTCCCTTCTAGTGATTTAGTGAGTTTCTATCGGAGGCCACTCAAAAGTCATTGCTGCCTCCACTGGCTTCAGCCCGTAGTCTAGAGTGATCAGATGGATGCTTGCTTTTCCCGTCTGCATCTTCTGAGATGGGATCCCGAATCAGCAGGTTTGCTCAAGTGTCCCAAAGACAGCAAGCGTGCACTGGGATTCTTCTGCTCCTGGACCAGGCTTCATGGGCAGGGGTGTTATCCCAAGGTCACAGTGAGCATCAGAATTAATCCCTTCCGTATTCTCACTTTACTGACGCCTCTAAGTCATACGGCTGATCAGAACCTCTGCTGAGTTTTGCTTTTTTTTTTAATTGGAGTATATTTGGTTAGATAGCATCACCAAGTCAATGGACATGAATCTGAGCAACCTCCGGGAGATAGTGAAGGACAGGGAAGCCTGGTGTGCTGTGATTCATGGGGTCGCAAAGAGTCAGACACGACTGAGCCACTGAACAACAATGCATAGTTGCCTTACAATATTCTGTCAGTTTCTGCTGTGCTAGAAAGTGAATTAGCTATGTGTACGCATATATCCCCTCTGTTTTGGATTTCCTTCCCATTTAGGGAACCACAGAGCATTGAGTAGATTTTCCTGTGCTATGCAGTAGGTTCTCATTCGTTATCTGTTTTATACATAGCATCCATGCCACTATTCTTGCCTGCAGAATCCCATGGACAGAGGAGCCTGGCGGGCTGCAGTCCATGGGGTCTGAAACAATTGAGCATGCACGCACATCAAGAGTGTGTATGTCTCAATCCCAACCTCCCCATTCATGCCACCCCGTCTTCCCTCCTTGGTGTCCATATGTCTGTTCTCTGGGCCTTTGTCTCTGTTTCTGCTTTGCAAATAGGCTCATCCATACCATTGTTCTAGGTTGCACATGTGGGTGTTTAATACACGATGCTTGTTTTTTCTCTTTCAGACTTACTCTGTATGACAGTCTGCAATGTTTAATGTTGGCGTGTCATTGACTCTTGGCACCAGCAATGTTTAATGTTAGCATTTCAGTGCGTGTTGGTGCCAGGTCAGACAAAATGCCTCTCCCATTACTTCAGTCATGTCCAGCTCTTGCAACCGCAGGGACTGTAGCCCGCCACGCTCCTCTATCCCTGGGATTCTCCAGGCAAAAACACTGGAGTGGGTTGTCATCTCCTTCTCCAGGGGATCTTCCAAACTCAGGAATCGAACCCGTGTCTCTTAGACCTCCTCCACCGGCAGGTGGGTTCTTTACCACAGGTGCCACCTGGGAAGCCCTTAGACCTTAATGCCATTTGTTTTCCCCTCAAAATGTTAAATGTCTCTGATTCACCTTCCTGAACTCAGGCTAAACTTCTGAGCCATGTCCCCCACCCAGAAGAACAGAACCATTGTCACAGCACAGATTTATCTCACCCCAAGTATCAGAGAAACCCTGATTTTGACTTTTTTAAGTCAAAAAACCCCTGATTTAAATACAAAAAAACTAACCTGATTTTTAAGTCAAAACACTACATTTTGACTTAATTAACTCTGTTTCTGAGATACTGATTTTAGGGAAAAAAAAAACAAAACCCCACACCCCTTTAACATTTTGCAATTGTTCCAAAGACATCAATATTCACCCCTGCCAGCACTTAATCGTCTTCATTTTTATTATTCTACTGTCTTACTTCTTTTCAACTCTTTATGCTTTTTTTTTTTTCTGTGCATGTTTTCCTGCTACAAATGTGTGTGTTGCTGTTTGCGACTTCTCAATGTTTTGCTATTTGCTATTTACCCAGCAACTCTGGGATCCTTCCACGGGGTGCTGTATAAAATAAAGGACAACTGTGATGATGTTTACAGGACTTCTCCCCGGCAATGTCAGGAGCATCGTGAAAGAAGACACAGAGAAGCCAGTGATAAAGGCATTTGTTTGCGTGTTTAAGTTTCTGTCTATAAAATGACACAAGCCAGCTTCCCTTATTTTTTCTGCATAAGTATGCATTTAGTGCTTGAATGTATTTCACCCTTGGATACGTTCAATTTGTCTTCATTTTGCAGTTTATTCTGTTAATTAGAAAAGGTTATAAGATTAATAACTAGTCATTGCAAATGCATTTGGTGGACTGCACCATCAGCTTGATGAGGGGCTAACCCCCCACCTCAAAAGGGACATAAATGATTGGTTCATATACATCGTATCAAGCATTTGATGAAGTGCACTGCAGACAGAGTCCTTTAGTCGGCAATGGTCTTTTAATGATTTTCAAAATCATCTGAACATCAAAAATGCAATTATATTCCATGTGCATAATAAACAGAGTCTCTTTGGAGGAGCATGCTTTTATTGATTGAGAAAGTTGCAAGTCATTAGAATGGATTCTAGATATGGCTTCTAATAATAATGCCAATCGCATTAATACCTGTAACAAGAGAACTTTATACTTGTGTTGAGTTTTACCATTGCCGAGAGATTTCTTCCATGAAGTCACATCAGTTCAGTTCAGTCGCTCAGTCATGTCCAACTCTGCGACCCCGTGGACTGAGGCACACCAGGCTTCCCTGTCCATCACCAACTCCCGGAGCTTGCTCAAAGTCATGTCCGTCACATTGGTGATGCCATCCAACCATCTCATCCTCTGTCGTCCCCTTCTCCTCCCGCCTTCAATCTTTCCCAGCATCAGGGTCTTTTCCAATGAGTCGGTTCTTCGCATCAGGTGGCCAAAGGATTGGAGTTTCAGCATGGATTCACACATGGGCAGATATTTCACTGATGGGTCATCCACTTGTTTTTCATACCAGTTAAAACACTGATTTCAGATCGTTAGGTTGAAAACTGAAGCTAAACCCTTTTCTACTGACTCTGAGTGCCTTCCTCTTCATAGTATAAAACCACACAGCTTCTGGGAGAAGAAAACTGTATTGGCAAAATTACAGAGTTGGGGTGTAGCACATTAAATCAGCGATAGAGAAAAAGAAATGAATCGTGTCTTCAGAAGTTTGACGAAAAGCACTCTTGATGAAATAATGACCACCTTCCCCATTTAGCTGAGCTTGTATACTGTTGGCAAGTGCGTCAGAGGAGGTGAAACACAGAGGAAGCGAACCGTTCTTAACTGATGTGTGGCAGCTTTGCCATAACTAAAAAAGAGGGTGGGAACCCTCTGGCTGGCTTGCATTGGCTGCCTTCTTGCTGTGTCCTCACGTGGTGAAGAGAGAGATGGAGAGAGAGAGTAAGGTCTCTGTTATCTCTTATTATAAGGACACTAATCCCATGGGGTGGGGGGCCCATCCTCATGACCTGCTGTAACCCTGACCACCTCCCAAAGTCGTCCATCTTCAAAACCAGCACATGGGTGAGCTATGGCTCTCCCATATGAATGTAGGACGCGGACAGTTCAGTCCATGGTGATGCCTCTGCTTCTAAGTTTCTCAGATGCTAAAGAATATGCCTGCCATACAGGAGGCCCGGGTTCAGTTCCTAGGTCGGGAAGATTCCCCTGGAGAAGGGAGTGGCAACCCACTCCAGTATCCTTGCCTGAAAAATCCCGTGGACAGAGGAGGAACCTGGCAGGCTACAAGTCCGTGGGGTCGCAAAGAGTCAGACATAACTGAGCAACTAACACATACTCTATAGTAGGTAATTTCTGCAAACGTCTCGTCTGTGATTGTTTTGTTTTATATATATATATATATATATATATAATTTTTTTAACAACACTTTTTAAAAATTTTATTTTATTTATTTATTTGGCTGCACTGGGTCTTGGTTGAGGTATGTGGGATCTTTGATCTTCGCTGTAGCATGTCGGATGTTTAGCTGCAGCACGTGGGATTTTTCTTAGTTGGAACACACGGTCTTTGTTGTTACATTCAGGATCCAGTTCCCCAGCCAGGGATGTGACCCAGGCCCCCTGATTGGGACCTTGGAGTCTTGGCCGCTGGACCACCAAGGAGGGTCCCTCGTGTTATATATTTAGACAGGTCTGACTTATACCTTTCAGGGTGTCTTCATTCATGGACTCTCCAACCATGTGATATGTCTCATCCCACAGTCCCCTTGTACCTACTGTGTAATTGCGTTTTTAAGCACCACACATTTAAAATTTAAATGGTACAACATTTTGAAAGGTAGGAATGTGACTTCCGATACTTTTCTGCTCATTAGTATAATAGAGGAACAAGTTTTACAGAAGGAACCACACAAAGATGTTGGTAACAGTGTTTAACATGCTGACATTTTGAAAAAAAAGAAACGTTTGGAAGTTCCCACTTAGCAGCTAATAGCACTACCTTAATTGAATGTTACTTTTCTTTTCTGATGATTTCAGAATTTATACATCAAGGCAAGAATAAGAAAAGGGGAATTGCCATATCTCTCCTGTCTCATAACTGATAAACAGTTGGTTTAGCAAAAGAAAGAAAGTCTCTCAGTTGTGTCCGACTCTTTGAGACCCCATGGACTATACAGTCCACGGAATTCTTCAGGCCAGAATACTGGAGTGGGTAGCCTTTCCCTTCTCCAGGGGATGTTCCCAACCCAGAGATCGAACCCAGGTCTCCCGCATTGCAGGTGGATTCTTTACCAGCTGAGACACCAGGGAAGCCCAAGGATACTGGGGTGGGTAGCCTATCCCTTCTCCAACAAATCTTCCCGACCCAGGAATCAAACCAGGGTCTCCTGCATTGCAGGCGGATTCTTTACCAACTGAGCTTTCAAGGAAGCACAAAGGAAAACAATAATACTTTCCCGTAGTCTATAATAATGCAGAAAAGAATTCAGCTGGAGTTCATGGCGAGGTCTTCTTGGATGATCAGAAAATACAACTTAGCTGTTGGCACTCGCATTGGGGAAGACAGATCTTATTTGGGGAAAAAAAGAATAATATAAACCATTGGAATCTGTCACGAACACGTGACGTGTAGAAGCGTGGTAAGCCGTATTTCTGGATTTGAGATACGAATATTTGGATAGAATCCTCCATTTCTGACCACTCCCTCTCCCCCCACTGATGTGACTTGGGGAAGTTCTCATCATAATGGTCATCATTGTTCCTACATTAAGTTCTGTTTATTTATTTATTGTTGACTGTGCTGGGACTTGGTGAGGGCTTTTTCTCTGGCTGCGGCGAGCAGGGGCCGCTCTCTAGTTGGGCTGCAGGGGCTTCTCGTTGGGGCGGCTTCTCTTGTCTGGAGTTCAGGCTCTAGGAATCAGTGACTTCAGTAGTTGTGACGTGTGAACTCAGTAGTTGTGGCTCCCCCCACCCCCATGTTTTAGAGCACAGACTCAATAGTTGTGATGCACGGATTTCGTTGGTCCGAGGCAGGTGGGATCTTCCCAGATCAGTGATGGAACCCCCGTCTCCTTCATCGGCAGGAGGATTCCTTAACACTGAGCCCCCAGGGAAGTCCCAGTGTTTATACCTTACTGATAACATCCACCAGCTACCAGAAAGTTGTTGGTAGAGTAGCAAATGAAAAAAAAAAAAAAAGAAAAAGAAAAACACATGTCTTTGAGTAGTAAAAGCGATGCTAGGGAGCAAACACCGGCAGTAAACACTTACAAGGTAACCATCCAGCAAACTTCATTTTTTACACTGCTCTTGTATCATCTAAAAGGAAACATGATTGAAAATTACTTTGTTAGATTCTCACGGGATGACTTGGAGATGCTGAAGCTGAAACTCCAATCCTTTGGCCACCTGATGCGAAGAGCCGACCCATATGAAAAGACCCTGATGCTGGGAAAGATTGAAGGCGAGAGAAGAAGGGGACGACAGAGGATGAGATGGCTGGATGGCATCGCTGACTCCACGGACGTGAGTTTGAGTATGCTCCGGGAGTCGGTGATGGACAGGGAGGCCTGGCGTGTTGCGGTTCATGGGGTCTCAAAGAGTCAGACACGACTGAGTGACTGGACTGAACTGAACTGGCGTGTCATGCAATTAGCCTTCTGAATGATCACCACTGGATGATATGTGAAGGGCTCATTCACTCACAGCCCTTGCAACCTGGAGGGGACATCATTATTTGCTACAAAGGAAAAGGAAAGCTCATTCTTTGCCCCATCCTTAAGGCACATCTGTACGTTGTGAAGTAGAAAGACTTCATCAAAATTACGTTGCAGTTCCAATCTGTGTGTTACCCATAATAAATCCTGAGAAATGTGGTACGTTATCCGGGATGCTGCTGCACTGTGTGATGTGATCTTGACTTTGATGGATAGGTCCTTTTCGGAGATCATGATGTAATTTCCACTCTCATTTCCAGGACTTTTAAACATCTCTTGGGGACTGTGGGGGAAGACGACCTAGTAGGTTGCTATAAATACACTGGGTTTGGCCGTGTACATTTTCAGCGGTGAAAAAACTTAGGGACTTGAAGCAGAACACATCTTTTTTTATAGAAAAAAAAAATTCTTTTTTGTCCATGCCAGATGTTAGTTGTGCCATGCAGGGTCTGTATTTGCAGTTGTGGTATGCGAATTCTTGGTGGTCATGTGTGAGACCGAGTTTCCTGACCAGGGATCAAACCTGGGTCCTTTGCATTGGGAGCTCAGAGCCTCAGCCACTAGAACCACCAAGGGGTGGCCCAAAACAGCACCCACGTATCATCTCAGAGTTTCTGTGGGTCAGGAGTCCTGCCATAGGTTCCCTGGGCCCGGAAACTCCCCATCTCTCGCAAGGCTGCAGGCAAGGTGCTGGTTGGAGTTGAGCCCTAAACTCAAGGTTTGACTGGGGAAGGATCTGCTTTCAACCTCTGCCATGCTTCCCGAGAGCTGTGGGCCAGAGTTCTTCATCACTCAGCGTTAGCCGGAGGCCACCATGGGCTTCCCTCGTAGCTCAGTCTTTAAAGAATCTGCCTGCAATGCAGGAAACCTGGGTTCCATCCCTGGGTCGGGAAGATCCCCTGGAGGAAGAAATGGCAACCCGCTCCAGTATTCTTGCCTGGAGAATTTCATGGACAGAGGAGCCTGGCAGGCTACAGTCCATGAGGTCGCAAGAGTCAGACACGACTTGGCCACTAAACCAGCAACCACCACCACCAAGAAGCAGTTGGCATGGAGTGGAGTGTTTCCAACACTGTGCCTTGCACCATCAAAGCCAGAAAGGGAGTCTGCTAGTAAGACAGAAAGTGAAAGTATTAGTCGCTCAGTTGTGTCTGACTCTTTCCGACCCCGTAGACTGTAGCCCTCCAGACTCCTCTGTCCATGGGATTCTCCAGGCAAGAACACTGGAGTGGGTAGCCATTCCCTTTTGCAGGAGATCTTCCCAACCCCGGGATAGAACCCAGGTCTCCTGCATTGCCAAGGCGCATTCTTCACCATCCAAGTCACCAGGGAAGCCCAGTAAGATGGAAATCAGGGTCTTTCTAAAAAACCTAGTCAGGGAAGCAAGACTCATTACCTCTGCAGTTTTCTGTGTGATGGACGTGTTTAGGTCCTAGCCCAGATCCCAAGAAAGGGGGTCCCACAGAGACTTGTGTAGCAAGGCAGAGGATCATTCTGTGGGTGGTGGGGGGCACCTAAGAAGCCTGCCCTCCACCGATAGCTACTCTCACTCACAAAATCCCCAGGTGAAAATAACAAAGACCAGCAAGATGGGAGAACTGGCCAGGTCTCACGGCAGGTAAGCAAGACTGCGTGGCCTGGGGCCTTTCTCCCTAGCGACCTGTCTGAGATGTGCCTGCCTTTTGCTCTCTATGGGTCCGGCCAAGGCAATCATGCTAACTGCTGAGCAGAGATTCGGCCCTGGATGTGAGTCTGTTTGGTTTCCAGCACCAAGGTCACACCACGTAGAAGAAATCCAGGCCGCCCACCTTCCCTTTCAAGATTCCATCTCGTTTGCTGTGGGTGGTGGACCCCACCCGCCTTCGGGACCTTGAGAAGCACCGCGGCGGCCCAAGCAGATGAGACTTTCCTTTAAAAATGGGCTTCTGTGTCCATTTCACAAACGCCCCGTCACGGCCTGGAGCAATCACCTTGCAATCTGAACCTCAGGTCTTGCAAACCTGTTCAGCTGCGTGGTTTCCCCGTGGTCTCAAATGACAGCGCTTTTAGCTTTTTAGCGTTTCTCTTTTTTCCTTCTCCTAAAGCTGGAAAACCCTTTTATGATTGCTCTCAAGTCAAATAGTTTACACTGGCCTGTGTTGTGAGAACGTGCCCTGCTTGCTTTGATTTAGAGTAAGATAATCCCGCTGCCTTAAACACGATTGGTTTGGGGAAAATGACAAGTCCCCAGGAGCCACGGAGACTAAGCTTTGAGGTGGCCATATCCACAATCCTGCCTGAGCGTCAATTGAAGGTTTCTGTTTTCTTAGGAAAGAATTTCATACCCAGGAGGATTTAGCTACGTTTGGTGGAAAGCTGGCCGGTTAAGCTTTGTGTCCACTGGTTATTGGTGCTTTTTCTCTCTGAACGCAGTGGTGGAAAAGGCAATATTGAAGCGCACCTGTTTCAGGAATGATCCCTAGTTTTCATTGCTGCTGTATTTCCCTGGAAGGGAAACTGTACAAAATGATGGCTGTAAGGCATGTCTTAAATCAGTTAGCAGCGTGTGTATGTGAGTGCTCAGTTATGTCTGACAAGTTGCGACCCCACGGACTATATGTAGCCTGCCAGGCTCCTCTGTCCATGGGAGTCTCCAGAGAAGAATACTGGAGTGGGTTGCCAAGCCCTCCTCCAGGGGATCTTCTCTACCTAGGGATCAAACCAGGGTCTCCTGCGTTGGCAGGCGTGTTCTTTACCACGGAGCCACCTACAAATCCTCTAAGAATACACAATGCTGCAGTCACAAGAATTCATTCTCCCGTGACCCTCTTTCAACCTTATTTTCCAAGTAATCAGGTCCTTCCTGACAAACTGTAGTTTTTACTTCCCTTCTTTTTTGATTCAGGGAGTCCGATGAAGTTATTCATTTCATGTTAAAATGCAAACAGATATAATGAAAGGTGCGTCCGTAAGGAAGGGTTTTCAGAATGACGCTAGTAAGTTAAAGCAGCGTTTTGCATTCTGGGATGCAGCCCACTTGGTTATGATAATTATCATCATTTTTTTAAAAATTATCATCATTTTAATACACCGCTGGAGGTCTTTGCTAAAATGTTGTTTAGGCTTTGTTCTGTTCTGTTTTGGATCTGCTGAGGGAGACTGGCCTGGAAATATTCTTTCTCACACTGCCTTGTCAGATATTAGAACGACGGTTATCTCAGCATTATAAAATGATTTATTGAGTGTTCCCTTCTCTGTTCTCCGTAAAAGTTTGAATAAAATTAATTACTTGTTCCTTGAATGCCTTATAACACTCATTGCTGAACCCGTGCGGACCATTGATTTCTTTCTGGAAACATTTGACTGGGAATTCGACTGACTCAGACAGTAAAGAACCTGCCTGTCAATGCAGGAGACATGGGTTCGATCCCTGGGTGGGGAAGATCCCCTGGAGGAAGGCATGGCAACCCACTCCTGAATTGTTGCCTGGAGAATCCCATGGACAGTGGAGCCGGGTGGGCTAGAGTCCATGGGGTTGCAAAGAATCAAACAAGACTGAGTGACTAACACTTTGACTTTTTCACTTTTTACTTCAGCTTTCTTCTGCATCTGTGACTCTGAGTCTTCTGTTTATTCACTGAGTTTTCAAGTTGCATCTTTCCAGCGGATTATTATCCTAATGGTTTTCCTGATATCTCTCTAATGCTGTAAGATCTTATGAAATTCTCTTTTTCATTTCTAATTTTGGTTATTTCTACCTTCCATCTCTCCCTATTGATCAGACTCGCTGATCTGTTTATTCGTTGGACCTTAGAAAGAACCAGCTTCTGTTTTCATCAATTGGATCCACTGTATATTTATTTGTGGAAGGAAATGGCAACCCACTCTAGTATTCTTGCCTGGAGAATTCCGTAGACAGAGGAGCCTGGAGGGTTACAGTCTATGGGGTCGCAAAGAGCTGCACACAACCAAATGACTAACACACACACACACACACACACACACACACACACACACATATATTTATTTTCTACTTAAGTAAACCATGCTCATATCTCTCTATTTCCATCCTTCTGCCTCCTTCTCAACTACTGACTAATTGTTAACTTTTTAAGATGTTGATGAGTTTATGAGTTTTCAGTCCTTCTTTGCTGACACACACTTGTCCGCTCAAGACTATTCTCATCGTATCTAAGATATTTGGTGTGTATTCTTCAGACCATTCATTCAAAAACATTTTCAAATTTCAGTGGTATCTTCTCCATTTACCAGTGGATAATGCAGGCTTTCAAAACATTTCCAAGCATATGGAGCTTTCAAAGTTCATTGCATAGTGGTCAGAGATCTGTAGTATATTATTTTCAGTCTTTTGAAATATATTAAGATCTGGTTTTTAGTGCCACCGTTTGACAGTTTTCTGTATACCTGCAGAGAGTATGTGCTTCTATATATTTTTAAATATTTATTTATTAAATATTTAATAAATATTTAATATTTAATAGATATATTAATATCTATTTACATATATTTAAATTTTATTTAAATATATTTTATTTAATATATATTTATTTAATATATAATTATTTATATATAAATATATAAATATTTAATATATAATATATTTATATAAATATTTAATATATTTATGTATTTATAAATTTATATATATAAATTTAATATATAATATATTATATATTTAATATATATTATTTCTTATATAAATATATAAATATTTAATATAGATAATATTTAATAGATATATATTTATATAAATATTTAATAGATAAATATTTTTTAAATATTTATTTCTTTGACTGCGTCAGGTCTTAGGTGTGATATGTGGGTTCCTTGATGTACCTGCAGACAGTATGCACTTATATATATATATATTTTAATATTTATTTGTTTATTTATCTGGCTGGGTCAGGTCCTAGGTGTGATATGTGGGTTCTCTGATGTACCTGCAGAGAGTGTGTACGTCCATATATTTTCTCTAAAATATTTATTTATTTATTTATCTGGCTGGGTCAGGTCTCAGGCGTGATATGTGGGTTCTTCGATGCATCACTCAGGATCTTTTGTTGGGGTGCACGGATTCCCTTCTGTATTCCGTGGGTTCAGTAGTTGTGACGGGTGAGCACAGTTGATCCTCGGCACATGGGATCTCAGTTCCCTGGGCAGGGATCGAACCCTGCATTGCAAGGCAGATCCTTAACTACTCAGCCACCAGGGAAGTCCCGAAGAGCGGGTGTACTTTTAAGTCCCAGTGCAGTGGGGCGCTCGTGGTAAAGAACCCGCCTGCCCGGGCAGGAGACGTAAGAGACACAGGTTCAATCCCGGAGTGGGGAAGATCCCCCTGGAGGAGGGCATGCCAAGCCACTGCATTTTTCTTGCCTGGAGAATCCCATGGACACAGGAGCCTCGTGAGCTACAGTCCATGAGGTCACAAAGAGTCAGACACAATTGGAGCAAGTTAGCATGCACGAAATAATATATGTCTGCTAAATCAAATGCACTCATTGAATCATTCTGTTATCCTCTATTCTTACTCAAGTTTTTATCTGCTGCGTCTTATCCTTTACTGGAGAAGGTATATTACTTCGCGATAGTCACAGATTTGTCTATAACTCCATTTAGTTCTTTCAGTTCTTTCTGTATTTTAAGCCTTGGCTGTGTTTTTCTCACCATCTGTTTATCTAGCAATGAGTCATTCTTAAAATGTGTTTTGCCCCGAAAATACAAACTGCGCTAGGTTTTGTTCATTTGGAATTTGCAACAAAGTTTCTTTTCCTCCACAGATTTCCTTCACTCCCTTTGTGTATCTTTATTTTAGGCACAAAAAATCCTGTCCTGTGTATAGTCATTCACCCGCTGATGGACTTTTGGGCTGTTGTCTATGTTCAGCTCTTGCTAAAATAGCTGCTCTGAACATTCAGGTAGAAGTCTGGTGTGGACGTACACTTTGATTTCTCTTGGATAAATATTCTGGTTAAGACGGCTGGTTGCATATTTGACTGTATAAGAAATGGCTGCTATTCTCTGCAGAAGGATTCGCTCATATCGGGCTC
Organism: Cervus canadensis; assembly: GCF_019320065.1. Lineage (NCBI taxonomy): Eukaryota > Metazoa > Chordata > Mammalia > Artiodactyla > Cervidae > Cervus > Cervus canadensis. The sequence continues at coordinate 10,194,291 of NC_057419.1, forward strand.
TGTAGTCTGCTTATACAAGAGAAATATTTTGATTCCAACAACCTCTGACTCATGTCAGAATAAGGAAAATAAAGGACCCAAGTCTTTGAAAGACGAGACATCCCATTCCTGATGGCAACGCTTTGGGGGCAGGGTACCCACAGGAGGTTTGCCTGCCCTGGTGACCACGAGCTGAGAGTTGGGAAAGACCAGGGAAATCAGTCTGAATCCCAGTCACCCTGCCCTGTACAACTCATCTCACTCACCTGATGACGCTCTGAGGCTCAGCTAACTCCCAGAGATGTATCAGAAGATGCTCAGCATCTCCGACAGCAGTCGTCAGCGCCTGAGGATTCATGACATCCCTTCCATCTATGCGTGCGTGCGTGGTAAGTCCCTTCAGTGGTGTCTGAACTGGTGACTCTTTGCAACCCCACCAGGATCCTCTGTCCATGGGATTCTCCAGGCAAGAACACTGGAGTGGACTGCCCTTTCCTCCCCCAGGGGATCTTCCCGACCCAGGAATGGAACCCGCGTCTCTGACATCTGCTTGTCGTGGCTTCCCTCACTGTGGAGCAGCGCCCAATAGTTGTGGCACACGGGCTGTGTTCCTCCACGGCGTGTGGAATCTTCGTGGAGCTCGGGGATCGGACCCGTGTTCCCTGCATTGGCACTCGGAGCCTTAACCAGTGGACCTCCAAGGAGGTCCTAGTGTCCGTTATCATTCTAAGAGCTTGGTTTTCAAGAGGGTTTCAATAAGTTAGAATGTTGTTAAAACACGTGTCTTTAGCTAATAGATTTTATCTTTTAGAACTGTTTTAATTTTGCAGAAAAATTGAGCCGACCACACAGAGGTTTTCCTTCCCTGGTTGTGGTAGTTTGTGTTGTTATTAACATCCTCAGTTCATGGGGCACATTTACCCCAGTTGGTGAACTAGTATGGATACATTTTGATTAGCTAAACCTCACAGTTTACATTTCTGTCCTTTTTTGTTTGGGATTGTACAGTTCTGTGGGTTTTGGAGGAGGCATAGCATCACATACCCAGCATCTGCTGTCTTTGTGTTTAGTGACCCAGTCACGTCCACTCTTTGCCACACCATGAAGTGGAACCCCCTCTCCCTCCAAGGCTCCTCTGTCCATGGGATTTCACGGGCAAGAATACTGGGGTGCATTGCCCTTCCCTTTCTCCAGGGGATCTTCCCAACTCAGGAACGGAACCCACGTCTGCTGTATTGTCAAACAGGTTCTTGACTACTGGGCCACCAGGAAGGCCCATCTCCACCACTGCAGGATATGAATATCTGTTAACTCAGGAGACTTGTGAGAAGCTGACTGTATAAACCTAGGCACATCCTGGGATCACCCTGTAAGGAGACACAATTGGATAAAAGAAGAAATCCCATTATCACAAGATCCTAGCTTTGTTTTCACTGACGATGTCAGATGTAAAGAGAAAGGCGTCCTTTTTGTAACACGCAGCGACCTTTTAGGTAGAAAATAGGCTTATCTATAAGAAAGTTCCAGGAGAAAGAGACGTTTATGTTCTGAGGACAGGGCTGACAATGTTTGTGAAATTGACTTCACAGTAGAAGAGGATTAGATTCCTCATGCCTTTAATTTTAGGGGAGTAAGCTCCATTAACTTTGAAGGTTATCCTCTCCTACGTGACGTCTTGATTGTTGAGAACCGAAAGAAAAGTGAGGCGTTTTTATTGTCGTCTTAGACGCAAAGGAAAATGCTTTGTGTTTAATCAGCATCTTCTTTTTCATATCTTCTTAAGAGAGCATATTACGGGGTGTTTCATCTCTTGTTCTTCTTTATGCTTCTTCTTAATATTAGCATCTGTTTTCATGTTTGGTATTCTCTGAAAGATGTCATATAGTCTGAATTTTTATATGTCAAGATGTTATGGTCTTAGACAATTCAAATATTCTTTTAATGTTTCTCTATTTTCTTTCTTTTAAAATAACATAGCTTCATTTATTTAAGAATGTGTTCCGATATCAGGTGGCAAAGTTCAACAATGCAGAGCTGACATTTTTGCAACAACCTAGTAATTTTACACCTGATGGTGCGTATGTTTAAGTGGTACCCTCTTGGTTCCTCCTGCCCTCTTGTTCCCCTTCTGTGTCCGTAAATCCGGCCTCTACGTCTGCATCTCCACTGCGGCCTGGCAGAGAGGTTCATCAGTACCATCTCTCTAAATTGCATCTGTAAATATGCATCAATGTATGATATTTGTCTTTCTCTTTCTGACTTACCTCACTCCGTATAATAGGGTCTAGGTTCACCCCCCTCGTTAGAACTGACTCATACGTGTTCCTTCTTTTGTATGCTAAGTCACTTCAGTCGTGTCCGACTCTTTGCGACCCCATGGACTGTACCCCGTCAGGCTTCTCTGTGAGATTCTCCAGGCAAGAGTACGGTAGTGGGTTGCCATTTCCTTCCCCAGGGGATCTTCCCGACCCAGGGATCAAACGTGCATCTCCTGTGTCTTCTGTTTTGGCAGGTGGGTTCTTTACCACTAACACCACCTAGGAAGCCCAGTTCTTTTTCCTGGCTGAGTAATATTCCATTGTGTATATTTACCACTACCTCTTTATCCACTCATCTGTCAATGGATATCTAGATTGCTTCCATGTCCTGGCTATTGTAAATAGTGCTGCAGTGAACATTGGGATACATGTGCCTTTACATTTTCCGCGTGAAGAGAAACACTTTGTGTCTAATCAACATCTTTTTTCTATATCATTTTAGGAGCGCATATTACCAATATTTTCATCCCTCATCCTTCTATATGTTTCTCCTAATGCTAATATCTGTTCTGATGTTTTAGTATTTTCTGGAAAACGTAATATACTCTGAATTTTTTACCCTTTAAGATTTTATGATCTTAT